>NW_015175462.1:72145-95895 GCF_001447785.1 Gekko japonicus
TCTCACCCCTCAGCACTTCCAAAAACAGCACGGGATCAGGGAGAAGGACGGGAAATTTATTGGCGGCAGCCAGTCTGGAAAGAAACGGGACCGGAGCCCCAGAAGAGCTTTCTAGGAGCCGAGGGTCACCAATACAGTGGCGCTTTTTGCGAATATTGGCAACAAGCGTGCTTCGCTCTGGCGCTTGTGAGGATGCCCCGAGCACAGCTCCTTTCTTGCCGAGGCACCCGAGTGAGCCCACAAAGGGTATCGAGGCAGACAAGAGGAGGACACGTGGCAAATGTGAGTCCCTGCAGCTCTCCAGTCAGTGGGACAGGAAGCAGGAGGTCTCTTGCTCTCCTCGGGCCCCGGCTGCAGAAATCAAAGCATGTCGAGAAGGACAAGGGGCCGGAATGCTTGGCTCTATTTGGCCACATCTCCGCCAGGCTGCCCTAGAATCAGAAGTGGTTTCCCTCTGTCCGCCTCCCGGGTTCTTTCATCCCCTTGGTTTGCTCCCAGCTTTTCCCCTATGAATGCAACCCATATGGGAGGGACTTGGCTTGACAGCAGCTCATGTGAAAGGGATCTGGGTGTTCTGGTTGAGCCTGTAGTGTGATGTGACTGCGAAGAAAGCGAATGCAATCTTGGGATGCATTCACAGAAGCATTGTGCCCGGATCACGGGAGGCGGTCGTTCCGCTCTGTTCTGCTATCGTCAGGCCTCACCTGGAGTCCTGTGTCCAGTTTGGGGCACCACATTTGAGGAAGGATGTTGACCAGCTCGAGCATGTCCAGAGGAGGGCAACCAGGATAGTGAGGGGGTTGAAATCCAAGTCTTACGAGGAAAGGCTGAGAGAGTTGGGTCTGTTTAGCCTGGGAAAGAGAAGGCTTAGAGGGGACACGATTGCAGTCTTCCAGTATCTGAAGGGCTGTCCTGTAGAAGATGGAGCGGATCTATTCTCTCTTGTTCTGGATTGCAAGACTAGATCTAATGGGTAGAAATGACAAGGGAGTCGATACCAGCTAAATATCAGGAGAAACTTCCTAGCTGTAAGAGTGGTTGAGCAGTGGAACGGGCTACCTCGGGAGGTGGTGGATGCTCCGCTGGACGTTTTCAAGCGGAGGCTGGACGACCATCTTTCGGGGATGTTGCAGGGCTATTATCTTTCGGCTCTGCTCCTGCAGAGTACAGGGGGTTGGACTAGATGACCTGCAGGGTCCCTTCCAACTCTCACATTCTATGATTCATTCTCACCTCCCGGCTCAGTTCCCTGGGGTGTGTCTGACATTCATGTCTGGTGCATTTTTCCACTGCTGTCAGCTGCCTCGGCGGAGCCCTTGCAGCTGTTGGAACCCAGCCAGGACTGGAAGCCTCAGAACCGCCCCCCCCCCAAGTCCACTTTCTGTTGGGGCCCTAAGCATCGGCTGGCTCCCTTGGGTGAGCTCACGGAGGACCTGCCTCAGGGCCGAGCACGGCATTTCCAGCCCAGAAGGAAGCCAGCCTGGCATGAATGGCCAGGCCCGGGGGTTCTTCCCTAGGCCTTTGGCCTTGTCTGGCAGGCAGAGATGGCTTCGCTGCGTAGCTTTGCCCTCCCGTTCCAGGTTACTGACTCTGAGCAAGACTCTACTTGTCAATCCCTCCTGTATGTTTGGAGTTAGGGATGGAAATGGATCTCCCAACCAGTGTTCCCTCTAAACTGAGTAAGTGTGAGCTAGCTCACAGGTTTTTTAGCCTCCGGCTCACACATTTTTGTCTTCGCTCAGGAAGGATGGGGCTCCAGAACAACGTAATTTAAACGGCAGCCAAATTGCTCAATCACAACTTTAATGCCGGTAGCTCACAGAGGAGAAGTTTTGCTCGCAAGACTCCACAGTTTACAGGGAGTATGGCTCCCAACCAATGTTCCCTCTCAGCTGTGGAGTCCTGTGAGCAAAAATTCTACTTGGTGAGCTCCCGGCATTACAGTTGTGAGCGAGCGATTTGGCTACTGCATACATCCGTTTGCTCTGGAGCCCCATCCTTCCTGAGCAAAGACAAGAATGTGTGAGCCGGAGGCTAAAAAACGGTGAGCTGGCTCACGCTAACTCAGCTTAGAGGGAACACTGCTCCCAGCTGTCTCGGGTTTTGCTCAAAAGCAGCCACAGGGAGCTGGGGTGGCATCTGACGGAGGCACCTTTGAGTCTCGAAAGCTCCACAAAAACCTCGTCGGTCTCTAAGGGGCCGCTGGACCCAAGCCTAGTTGATCGGGACAGAGGAAGTGGAGGTTCCATTCCATTTCCCGGACCATTTTCCCAACCGAAATGCCTCCATCCCTGAAGCTGCTACTAAGCCTGCGGGTAGAACGACACCCCCCATGCACATGCCCAGTCTGGGGGTGGGGCACTTTTTCCCGGAATCAAGTGTTTGAAAGCAGGGCCAGAGCTGAGACTGGTATGTCTGTTGCCTAAAGCTTCTCTTTCCAGTGAAATCGGCCAGGGACATTTTGATCTCTGAGAGCTGACATGTCCTTGAACTCTGGTGTCAGCATGCCAAAGTCGGATGGTCTTAGAAGAAGTTGCTGTCAGGGAGCGAAAGGGCAGCTGTCTCCTGCCTCAGCCTTCAGGAGGTCACCATAGATTTCCTCAGACAGACAGGTCAGGAGCCAGTGTTCCCTCTAAGCTGAGTTAGTGTGAGCTAGCTCACCATTTTTTAGCCTCCAGCTCACACGTTTTTGTCTCAGCTCAGGAAGGAGGGCTCCAGAGCAAACTAATTGGTGCAGCAGCCAAATTGCTTGCTCACAACTTTAATGCCAGTAGCTCACAAAGTAGAATTTTTGCTCACAAGACTCCACGGCTTAGAGGGAACATCAGGACACACAGCGCATCCTTGCCTTCCTCCGATCTGATCCTATCCCCTTTGAAGTAGAATGCTATTCTTAGGGACGATTTTCCTTCCTTACAGCTTGACACCTCCCTCAGAGGGCATTCAGACAGGCAGCTAATCCCGTCATTATGCCAGCTTGAATTTTATCCCGATCTTTTTAATCCATCGTAGCATGACCAGACATCCCCCTGGCGAATCGCCTTACCGCGCGCTGCCTCCGTTGTGGATTGTCTAGACGGCGTCCACTGAAGGAGGCATGTGCGGTGGGGTTTTTTAAAAAAACCTTTTTGCGCATGCGCATAGGCGTCACAGCACATCCTTGTTGAAGGAGGCTCACAGTGGCTTAAAAAAACTTTTTGCGCATGCACATAGACGTGCATGTGTAGAGATTTTTTAAAATGGCGTCAGACCACCCCGACGTCAGACCACCCCGACAGGTGCATGCGGGTGGAATGATCAGACGGTGAAAGTCCGCAGTTGTCCCGCAGGTAACCGAAAACCCCAGATTTAAAGAGCTATCTTTTAAGTACGGCTCCGAAGCGCGACAAAACGGGATGTCCACGGAAGAGGAACATTTCCCAGATGTTTGTGTCTGGACATTACCTTTAGATCCGTGAGGCAATCATGCCGCGCATGGATCTAAAGAGCCATCTGATTGGACTCTCACACATACAAAGAAGGAGCACATTTTCTCTCCATCTTTGAACAATGGATGCAGGGGCACTCTTCCCTTCATCCATATCCATTTTAGGTACTTGGAGTAGATCCTATCTCTGTCTCTCATCTATACTGTCTAGAATGGAATTCCATATAATAAATAACTCTTATTGGTTTTGAATATGACTACTGGCTCGGTGTAACTTTGTAAGTCTGCTAGCACACGCAGTACCAACGCTATGCTGCGTGGAAATGCCTTGTGCCCTCTGCTGCATTAATCCAACAGTTAGCCCTTCTGGCAACCCCGGAAAGGAGAAAGGCCCCCTTGAAGAGCCAGTTGCCCAGTGTTCCCTCTAAGCGGAGTTAGTGTGAGTCAGCTCACAGTTTTTTAGCCTCTGGCTCACAGCTTTTTTCCTTAGCTCAGGAAGGAGGGCTCCAAAGCAAACTGATTTATGCAGTAGCCAAATCCCTTGCTCACAACTTTAATGCCAGTAGCACACAAAGTAGAATTTTTGCTCACAAGACTCCACAGCTTAGAGGGAGCATTGGTTGCCACACCTGTGGCTGTGGCTTGTTGGAATGTGCAAGCCAAACTCTGAGCATGTGCACTGGAAGCAAGCCCGTGGCATTCTAAAGCAAGAGCAGGAAAGAAGAAGTAAGAATACAGGCAATCGAGCAGGTCGCTTGCCCCCAAATGATGTTCTCTCACATCTCCCGTTCCTCCCGGCAGAGTTTGCAGAGAGGGTTTCTCTCAGTCTCTCTCCTTGAGGTGTTCGAAGCATCATAATGGCAGGCGCTTCTGGCAAGAATCGGTTGCTGTTATTCAGTCCAAAGAAGAGTTGAAAGTTATTCATGGTACACGGGACCTTCAACGTGTACAACGGGCCTCTTCACATACAACTTTTTTGGGTGCAATCGTGTGTTTAAGATGGTATCTGTGCATACCTGAACATGAGAAGCATGGATGTGATGAAATGTGTATCTGAGATGGAACTGCTTGGAGCTCCCTGTGAAGTGCATGCCCAAAGGCAGGGCCAGGTCTGTTGCTGATGTGGGAAGGGCAGCTGAAGGCAGCACTTTCCCACAGGAAGATATCCTGTGCATGCGCACTCCAGAGTCACTTTGCATTTCTCTAGGCTCAACTGTGCCACCACACTGCGGGCGGATTCCAGAGCTAACCCTGGGGAGCTTCAGCCTGGACTTACTGCCGGGGTGGTGCGAGGCTTAGCGGGTCAGACTCGGATCCGGAAGGCCCGGGTTCAAATTCCAACTCTGCACTTGGACCAGTCACTCTCTCTACCTTACAGGGCACTTGTGAGGACAAAGTAGAGGCAGGGCAGGATGGAAAATGCGCTCCATAGACTGGCCGACAGACAGAGGCTAGCTGAAGGGTGATGGCATCCCCCCCCCCATCGCTTGGAGATAACCCGGCCTGCTTCAGAGCCAAAGGGACCGGAGAAGCCAAGAGGGGTGTGGAGCCCCCTCTCCCTCTCCCTCTCCTTGGCCTGGGAGTGGGCTGCTTCGCGAGCTGATTTAGGACCAGCAAAGCTCATGTTTGTTGGCCCAAACTCAGCCGCACGCTGGGAATGGCGAACAGAGCAGGCTGCCCTGGGGTGGAGGCTCCGGCGCTGGCTCACGGCCGGAGGGAGCGTAGCTCTTTGGAGCTTTCCAGAGGGAGGCTGAGTGTGGGGGGGGGGCTCCTGGCAGACAAGGCAGCAGCCACCGAGAGCTCCGCTTTGGATACTGCCTGGCAGTCTGCATTTTTGGAGCAGTCCTGCACAGGGCCTGGGCATCCGTGACGCACCTTCCTGCCCTCTCTCCTCAGTCCAGAGCATGGGCCATTCACTTATGTGCACATAAGCACAGCTGACTTATGGCGACCCCAGCAAGGGGTTTGGTGCCGCGGTTAAGTGCGCAGACTCTAATCTGGGAGAACCGGGTTAGATTCCCCACTCCTCCACTTGCAGCTGCTGGATGACCTTGGGCAAGCCGTCGTTCTGCCAGAGCTGTTGTTGAAACAGCAGTTCTCAAGAGAGCTCTCTCAGCCCCACCTGCCTCACAGGGTGTCTGTTGTGGGGAGGGGAAGGGAAAGGTGCTTGTAAGCCGCTCTGAGTGAAGGGCGGGGTATAAATCCAACCTCACCTCCCCCCTCCTCTTCTTCTTCTTTGCAAGTAAGAGGCAGAGCTGGTTGGCCGTGGCCTTCCTCTGCAGAATCTTCCTTAGTGGTTTCCCATCCAAGTACCAACACTGCTTAGCTTCCGAGATCTGACGAGATTGGGCTAGACCCCATTTATGTAAAATGAAGTGGACTTGGGGCTCTTGGGTATCCCTCCATTCGGCATGACTTGTTGCCAAACAACATGAGACTTGGGGGGTGGGGGGGTGGAAAGTGCTGTCAGGTCACAGCTGACGTGGCAACCCAGTGGGCAAAGGGGGGGGGGGACAGCCGTAGCAAACTTTAAAATGGCTAGACTTTCACGCTACTTTCCCCACACGTTCCCCAGGGAGCACTACGGTCAGGGTCTCAAAATTGCTTGGCCCTCCCTGGCCCCAAGGACGCCAGGCTGGCATCAACGAGGGCCAGGGCCTTTTCAGTGGCGGCTCCAACCTGGTGGAATGAGCTCCCGGAAGAGACCGGGGCCCTGCGGGACCTTTTATAGTTCCGCAGGGCCTGTAAAATGGTTTTTAGTTAAGGAGCCGCACCTAATAATCCAAGACCCTGTGCCCAATACCACCATTCAGCCTGAGCCTGCCGGCAGGGAAAAAATCATTTATTGACTGTAATCTATATGTTTACTGCTATTCTTGTAATTATGTTGTGTTTTATGAGGATATTTATATTGATGTTTTTATCTGGTATTTACTTGTTGCAGTTTTGTGTAAGCCACCCTGAGCCTGCTCCAGCGGGGAACAAATCAAACTAACTAACTAACTGAATGTGTGTGTGTGTATTCAAATGAATTCAATAGTCCAGGGAAACCCTGGATCACTCTGGGAGAGGTGCCCTGTCAGCACAATAGGATGGAAGCAGTGGGGTGTCTGTGTGTCTGCCATCTTCTGCAAAGGATTCTGGGAAGCTCCTCTGGGCCTATGTAGTGCGGAGGCAACGGAACTTACAATTCCAGGGCGCAGGCAGCTCATGCAGTCAGGGATCTAGCATTTCTGTCACAGGGAGATGCCGGCTTTGGGCATACTGGCCCACATTTCTAGTTCTGCCGTGCAGCACAATCCTGTCGAACCAGGAAAGCACAGCCAGAAAGGGATGGTGCATTCCTCCTCCCCCCCACCCATGCTCTAAGACTGAGCCCTATGAGGAAAGGCTCGGGGGCCTTGGAAATGTTTAGTGTGGAGAAGAGGAGATTGAGGGGGGACATGATCGTTCTCTTTAGATGTATATATTTTTTTAATCATTAACTTTTTATTAAGATTTCTGGTAAATCGTTACAACAACAAAATAACATAACAACAATAACATTAACTTCCAATATCTCAAAGTACAATGAATATAGAGCAGTAGATCTTGTTGTTGTTGTTGTTGTTCAGTCGCACAGTCGAGTCCGACTCTTCGCGACCCCATGGACGAACTCTCGCCAGGCCTTCCAGTCTTCCGTTGTCCTCTGAAGTTGGCTCAACTAAGTAGATCTTAGTATTGACTAATAAAGAATTAACTTAAGGATTATCTTATGGTAAAACTAGTTGTTTCAACTCTTGAAAGGCTGTCATGTGGAGGAGGCCAAGGAGCTGTTCCAGTCGGCAGCAGAGGAGAGGACCCGAAACAATAGGTTTAAATTAAGTGCAGAAAGGTCTCGGCTGGATATCAGGGAAAACTTTTTCACGGTCTGAGTGGTCCAAAGGTGGAATCATCTGCCGAGGGAGGTGGTGAGCACCCTTTCAATGGCAGCTTTCAAGAAGAGGCTGGACGAATATTGGTCAGAGATGCTTGAGGCTGGTCCTGCATTGGGCAGGGGGTTGGGCTAGCGGGTCTGTGTGGCCCCTTCCAACTCTGTGATTCTATGAACGGTGGAAGCTGTCTGTGCAAAGTAGGCATGTTGTACTGGTCAGTGCTGGTCTCTGTCAGTGGAGCAGGCCGCTAGATCCAGCCCCAGCGGACACAGCTCGCCTGCTGAATTCCCGAGACTTGATCAGAGCTTGAAGCAGGACCCGGTCAGTTGTGCTGGGGGAAGAGCTGCAAGAAGATCCGATAAATCCACGCATTTGCCACGTGTGCCCGCTGCCTGGAGCCAAGCTCAACAGAGTGCTCCTTTGAAGCCCTGCTTCCTTGCCTCAAGAAGGCATTTCAGGCACACACACACCCCCGGGCCTCAGCTCCCTGCAGGATCGAGGCATCCAGTATCCATAGCAGAGAGGCTGTTCTACAAGAACTTAAGCTTGGTGCCAGCTAAGGTTGTTCCACAAACCCCAATAAACATCTCTGTTTGGCTGAGGTTGTGGCTTTATTTAGCCCGGGCAGCATATTCTCCCCCCCCCCCCCCCCCCCCCCGCAAGGTCCAATTAATCGCGCAACAGTTGCGGTGGATTAGGAATGTGCCGTAGATCGGTGTTTATCAGTCACACGCCGCCCGCTCGAAAGCTCTGCCGGTCTTCTAAAGGCAGTGTCACCTCGAGGAGATGGCTGCTGACCCCAAACAGGGGCGGCAAAAGGGATGCTTGCCTTCTTTGGTCCTCGTGTGGGTCTTGGCAGGCCCCCCGCAGCCGTGAAGGGCTCTGACGGACTGCCACAGCTGCTGGTGCACTTGCGCCGAGCCATCAACCTCGAGTGCATCCTTTTTAATGGAGGGGAGAGAGGACTGAACTTGGCGGCCTCCAAGTTCCTCCGGGGCAGGTGTTTTCGCTGAGGACTGGCAGCTGTCAGAGGCGGCCGGCTTGTCCCGCCCCCATCCCACCCCTCGGACTGATGACTTGAGAGTCACCCCACTGTGTTGTTATTACTTGGGGCTGCCAACCTCCAGGTGGTGACTTGAGATTGTCTGGAATCACAGCTGACCTCCAGACGACAGAGATCAGCTTCCCCGGAGAAAATGGTTGCTTTGGAGGGAGGACTCTGCGGCCGTAGACCTTGCTGTGAGTCTCCCCAGGCCCCAGGCCCAAATCACCAGTAATGTCCCAGGCAGGTTCTGGCAACCTTAGATCTAGGGTCGACAACAGCGTTCCCTCTCAGCTGAGTGAGTGTGAGCTAGCTCACAGGTTTTTTTGCCTTCGGCTCACCCATTTTTGTCTCGGCTCAGGAAGGGCGGCTCCAGAGCAGACTAACTGATGCAGCAGCCAAATCGCTGGCTCACAACTTTTATGCCAGGAGCTCACAAAGTAGAATTTTTGCTCACAAGACTCCACAGCTGAGAGACAGCGTTGCTGGGAGAGCCAGAGTCAAACCTCCGTTCTGTCGTGAAAGTGCCTTGGGCCAGTCGCAGACACGCTCGGCCAAACACCGCAGGGTGGTGGTCAGTGTTCCCTCTAAGTTTGGAGAGCCAGTTTGGTGTAGTGGTTAAGTGCGCGGACTCTAATCTGGGAGAACCGGGTTTGATTCCCCACTCCTCCACTAGCACCTGCTGATGTGACCTTGGGTCAGTCACAAGCTCTGGCACAGCTGTCCTTGAAAAAGAGCAGTTTCTGTCAGAGCTCTCTCAGCCCCACCCACCTCACAGGGTGTCTGTTGTGGGGAGGGGAAGGGGAAGGAGTTTGTAAGCTGCTCTGAGACTCCAAGTGAAGGGCGGGGTATAAATCCAATCTCTTCTTCTTCTTCTTCTTCTTCTTCTAAGCTGAGTGAGTGTGAGCTGGCTCACAGTTTTGTAGCCTCCGGCTCACACCCTTTTTTCTTAGCTCAGGAAGGAGGGCTCCAGGGCAAACTCATTTAGGCAGCAGCCAAATTGCTCGCTCACAACTTTTATGCCAGTAGCTCACAAAGTAGAATTTTTGCTCACAAGACTCCGCAGCTTAGAGAGAGCGTTGCTGGGAGAGCCGGCGTCAGACCTCCGTTCTGTTGTGGAAGTGCCTTGGGCCAGTCACAGACACGCTCGACCAAACACCGCAGGGTGGTGGTCAGTGTTCCCTCTAAGTTGAGTGAGTGTGAGCTGGCTCACAGTTTTGTAGCCTCCGGCTCACACCCTTTTTTCTTAGCTCAGGAAGGAGGGCTCCAGGGCAGACTAATTTAGGCGGCAGCCAAATCGTTCGCTCACAACTTTCATGCCAGTCGCTCACAAAGTAGGATTTTTGGCTCACAAGACTCCGCAGCTTAGAGGGAGCATTGGTCGCGAACACTGGGTTTGGGAAATTCTTGGTGACTTGGAGGGTGGAGTCCGGGGAAAGTGGCGTTTGGGAGGGGATGGTGCTCAGCGGGGTACAGCGCCATAGAGCCCACCCTATCCAAAGCAGCCGGTTTCTCCAGAGGAATTGATCTCTGTAGTCTGCAGGTCAGCTGTGGTTCTGGGAGATCTCCGGACTCTACCTGGAGGTTGGCAACCCCGAGTCCTAGTGACTTCACTCCACCTGGGCCTGGTCTGTTGAGCCATTTTCATGCGCTTCCATTGCAAAGCAGTGCTTCCCCCTTCCGGGCAAGACCGTGGCTCAGCTCACCTCTTTGCCTCCTTCTCTCATTCCCTCTACCCACTTTGCAGGTAGTTCAGAGAAGACAGCAGCAAGAATGCCTGACTCACCGGCAGATGTGAAGACACAGTCCCGATCCACGCCACCAAATATGCCACCACCGTCACCAGCCGCCACGCAGGGAGCGACGCGACACCCCACCTTCACGCCAAACCCCAGTGAGTAGATGTCCAACCAGATCCCACCCACCCCCACCCCCGGTCTTGCCTGGTCGGATGGTCCTTCCGTCTGCCTCCTCGCGTGCGACTGTCTCAAAGAGCCTCCGTTTGCCACGTCTTCAGAGTCGTGTCAGCAGTGCAGGCATGGGGCTTTGTGGCTCTGGTCCACTGAAGCTGGTGCTGGAATACGGTGTGGCTTGTCTTTGTTTATTAACAGCTGTTCATCCAATCCCTTCACCAACTCAAGGCTGGCCCTGTTCATTCAACTTCACTGGAGGCTAAAAAACTGTGTTAGCCCACACTAACCCGGCTTAGAGGGAACACTGGCTCCCCTCCCCTCCCCAAACCTCCCCTTCCCCAGACTCCACCTGCAAATCTCCAGGAATTTCCCAACCCAGAGCTGGCATCCCTACGTCAGCACTGTCCTTGTTCTCACTTTGCTTCCGCAACTGCAGCCTGCTGGAAACTGGCCGCATTTCCCCTCTCCTGTGCAGCAGTCGCCTTAGGCTGGGGGGCTGTTTGTCAGCAAGATGCCCGAAACCCGGGATGGGTGCAGAACGTTGCACAAGGCGCAGGGCCGGTCCCTGCTCCCCTCTTCCTCTCCAGGCCCGGCTCACCCCCTCTCCAGCACGATGGCTCCGGTTCCCAGCAGCCTAAGAGCGGCTTCCGATGCCAGGGTGGGCGAGCTTGGATGCCGTCCACCTCCGCTCGGGCGGCTTCTCGCCTCGTGCAGCTTCTCCGTGCAAACTCATGGCCGTGCCATCTGGCACCACGCTTGCGGTGCCAGGAAAGCAGCTGCTGGGAAGAGCCTGCTCTTTGGGATGCCAGCCGCCGTGCTGTTGAAGAGCAAGGGTGGAATTTGCAATTAGGACGTTGTGCAGGGAAGGAAAAGGGGGAGGAGAAGTCAGCTGGGTGGGGGGGGGCAGCCAGCGTGGGCCCCAGTGGACAGCTAGCCCAGCACCGTTGAGGCTGAAATGCTAAAAGAGAGGCTAGAGTTTCCAAGAAGGCACAGTTTCCCCCTTAAGACGCACAGGGCTGTGTTGTGGATATTCAGCGCACGCTCAGAGGCGTTATTGTTTTCCATGAGTCCCAGTGTTGTACATCAGTTCCAGTCAACGCTCCCTCGACGCTGTGGAGTCTTATGAGCAAAAATCGTACTTTGTGAGCTCCTGGCGTTAAAGTTGTGAGCGAGCGATTTGGCTCCTGCATAAATTAGTCTGCTCTGGAGCCATCCTTCCTGAGCTAGGACAAAAACGTGTGAGCCGGAGGCTGAAAATCTGTGAGCTAGCCCACACTAACTCAGCTTAGAGGGAACACCGGTCCCAGTGTTGCACCCGGAGGAACCCCTGATTGAAATGATCTGTTCTTCACCTAACACACTTTTCTCCTGCCTTTCCTCCAAGGAGCTCAGGTGCAGAGTTCTCTCTTCCCCATTTATCCCCACAACAACCCTGCAAGGCGGGTTAAGCTACACTTCATGGCCGAGCAAGGATTTGAACCCCGTCATAGACTTGAACACAGATTTGAACTTCCCAGTCATAGACTCTAACCGCAGCAGTGCAGGCTGGCAAATGGAGACCTGGAGCTGTTTGACAGCAATGCTGAGTCCTCCTTGGCGGCTTCTGGCTTCCAGCTGCTGCGTGATTCATTTCACAGAACTCTCCTGTGGGATTTACCTGGGACCGCTGGTTCCAGAAAGAAAGAATTCCAGTGCATACATTTACTTAGCCTCCTTCCCTGCAGCTTGTTTCCCTCCCCCCCCATCCAATCTGCGCCACATTCTGGTGCCAGAATAAACAGTGTGATTCGGATGAGTTTTCTTAGGACATTCCATTTGCAAGATCCAGTTTTTCAAAGGGGGAAAAAAGAGAGAGGAATTGTTTGGTCAGGGAGAAGGAGGGAGGAGGCGAGCGTGGGGAGACAATGCCACCCCCACCCTCCATTCCCAGTCCCCCCCCCGTCCATTCCCCGGGGACCTGCTGCGGGGCCGACGTAGTCCCTGGTCTCTTTTGCAAAGGGCCTCCCCTCCCGTTCCTTCGGCTTCCGTTCTCAAAGTGGCAGATGCTGGACTCTGTGCCAGACTCTTGCACGTTGCAATTGTGGGCAGATGGAACCCAGCCCTGGCTCTGGTGCGAGCCCACTCAACTGGTGCCCTGCCATGGACGGCGGCCAGCCAGCTGCTCGCCCTGTGGTCCAAAGCAGACCGCAAAAGCAGGCCATTTCCTCCATGCTGCGTCTGACTGGGTGGGTCCTGAGCTTCGGCCTCATCCGGCCTTCTCTTCCGAGCATGCCAGGGATTCCGGAAGGGGCGGCTGCCCGTGTGGGCCTCCGTCTCCGCAGCCGAGAATCCTGCACTTCGGTCATTTCCACGGCCTCGTTCCAGCAGCCTTGGCCCAAACTGGGCTCCTGAGCCAGAGAAGCTCCCAGCCCTGCCCGTGAGCCTGTCTGTAGGGAGGTTCAGGTGCTCAGTTGCTCATCAGGCAGCTGACCTTTGGCGCTTGCGCTGCGGGGCACAACTGCAGCCGCCGTGGCAGCGAGAGGGCCTGCACAGTGCAGTCCTCGGCCGGTTCTCCTCAGAAGAGAGAGACGTGGTGGCAGAGGGGCAGCCGGTCGCTCGGATAGCATCGCTTGCTCCGTGATGCCTTTAGCCTCTGGCTGCAGGCCGCACAGCCCAAGTCGCAATGCCTAGATTCATACTTGCAAGCCGAGAGATAAAAATATACCTTCCTCCCCCACCCCACTCTGCCAGCTTCTTCTCTCCTCCCAACCCGTGAGCCTGTCTGTAGGGAGGTTCAGGTGCTCAGTTGCTCATCAGGCACCTGACCTTTGGCGTTTGCGCTGCAGGGTACAACTGCAGCCGCCGTGGCAGCGAGGGGGCCTGCACAGTGCTGTCCTCGCCCGGTTCTCCTCAGAAGAGAGAGACGGTGCAGCCGGTCGCTCGAATAGCATCGCTTGCTCCGTGATGCCTTTAGCCTCTGGCTGCAGGCCGCACAGCCCAAGTCGCAATGCCTAGATTCATACTTGCAAGCCGAGAGATAAAAATATACCTTCCTCCCCCACCCCACTCTGCCAGCTTCTCCTCTCCACCCAACGGCATCGGCCTTCCAACCACAAAGTCTCCTCGTCTGGAAAAAGCAGGGAAAGGAGTCCCTCCCCCTCCCTTGTATGTTGGGGGGGTGTTTTCTCTCCACCCCCACCCACCCCCGATTCTGAGTGGCGGTTCTAAGTCCACCCTGGCCTTGCTTTTTGAACCAGATGTTCGCTCTCTAATTAGAAATCGGATTCCCGCCCGTCTGTGATCTGATGGGCTTGCTCTTAATCGGTCCCGGGCAGCAGAAGTGCCGGCTCTCCGAGGCAGGCCGTGTTCTGTGTCAAGGGCCACCCCTGCCCTCCCCTTGAGGGGAAAAGACCCCCAACCACAACGGCAGTGTCCTGCCCCAGGAAGAGCCCCGCCCCAGCCCCACACACTGATGCTGCAGATGCATTTGAAACGCTGAGAGGTGAGGGAAGGGAGGCGGAACGGAAGCCCTGGCTTTGGCACTTCATCGGAGTGTTTCTGAGCAGGCAGGTGGGATCGGGGCCCTGCACGGAGAGCTCTGCCCAGATCTGCTGCGGAAGCCTTCATAGCCACCTTGCCTTGGTCGGGGTCCCAGATCAGGCAGCTCGGTGCGGATACCCCCGGGTAATGTTTGCTGGCCAGAGAGCAGCTCTGGAAAGCACACAGATGGGCAGGGTGTGGTCCTGTCCAGAGCCTCGGGCCCCTGAGAGCATCCCAGGAAAAACCACAGGGGTCACGTCATTGCGCCAGGTAGATGAGCTCAGGAGGTGACGTGAAGAAGAAGAAGAAGAGGAAGAGATGGGGTTTATACCCCGCCCTTCACTCCCCAGAGCGGCTTACAAATTCCTTTCCCTTCCCCTCCCCACAACAGACACCCTGTGAGGTAGGTGGGGCTGAGAGAGCTCTGACAGAAAGTGCTCTTTTTCAAGGACAGCTCTTATCAGAACTACGGCTTGCCCAAGGTCATCCAGCCAGGTGCAAGTGGAGGAGTGGGGAAATCAAACCTGGTTCTCCCAGATTAGAGTCCGCACACTTAACCACGACACCAAACTGAAGCGGGGGACTATGGCAGAACAGGCCTGCTCTGGCCTGCGGGCCCTATTCCACCCTGCCCTCCAAGGGGTTTTCACACCCGGAGTGGCTTTTCTTTCTCTCCGCTAGCCCACCACCACCACCACCTGACCTTTGTAAGGAATTACCCAGAGGGAGGGTCAGAGCTCCCAGCTTCCCTTCCAAGTTCTGAGGCCTTGCCTCTGTGTCTCTTGCTGCCCAGCGCCTGGTCACCACAGGGACAGTTTACTGCTTTGTGCGTCCTTGGAGGAATAGCCACTTGCCAACTGCCCGTCTTCCTCCTGGCGCTCCTTAGAATATAGCATGTCCAAGAGAGTGGATGTCTATGTGGTACAGAGAACCACTACCAGCATTAAAGTTATAAAATATTTATTAAAAAGAAAATGTTCTTAATACACTTCTAGCACAGAACCATATCTGAGCAAGGGATACAAAAGAAATGGGTAAAAACGCAATCCTCTGTCCCTCTTTTTATACATGACCTATCAGATGTTAAAATATAAGACAGGCTCTTTAGCTTTAAGAAGTTATAGATCTCTACATAGTTACCATTACCTTTACATTTGCTCCAACCACATGGTCAATGGTCCTGCCTCCTCTCATGACCTCAGCACCCAAAGGAAAAAGACCTCCTTCCTGTTGCAAGGAGTTTTTATCATGTCTCCACCCACTGACCAGGTCACGCCAGGTCAAAGAGGCATTTCCTGGAGATCTCCAGGAACCTCCCTCCTGAAGACTGTCTAGGATTTTATCCCTCCAAACCTCTGCTCCCTGCTAGGAGGAAGGGGGAGATCTTGCACCACCCATTATCCCTCCTGCGAGATCTATCAGCATCCGAATGAAGGTATCGGGAAAGCGATTGCACAAACTTCCTCCTCCCATGCCTGCTCTCTGCCCAGAGGGGGAAAAAACCTTTAAAAACACACAATGGAGGTTTTGTTCATCTCAAACCTCCCAGGATAAAAACTGTGTTTCTTCACAGACTGTAAAAACCACGGGCTGCTAGGCAGGTTATTTATTCGGAAAGTGTTCCTGTGCTCCTTGCTTCTGGAAGAGTCCCCCCCACACACACACTTTGGTACGAAGTGGCCCAGATTTCAGCCATATGACAGACAGACAGGCAGGCAGGCAGGCAGGTCCATCAGAAAGCCAAGGGAAGGCCTTCCAGCAGGCCAAATGGTCAATGCTCCCTCTAAGCTGTGGAGTCTTGGGAGCAAAAATTCTACTCTGTGAGCTCCTGGCATTAAAGCTTTGAGTGAGTGATTTGGCTGTGGCCTAAATGAGTTTGCTCTGGAGCCGTCCTTCCTGTGCTGAGAAAAAAAATGTGTGAGCTGGAGGCTAAAAAACTGTGAGCTAGCTCACACTCACTCAGTTTAGAGGGAACACTGCAAATGGTGACCATTTGCGAGCCGGAAACAGCCGCGATGGGCTGCCTGTCAGTGATGACCGGTGACGTCTCCGACAACTAGCCATGGTAATCCTGCAGCCTGCAAAGCCGAGCTTGCCTTCCAGTATATGGGTCTCCTCCAGAGCAAATCGCCTCGGAGCTTTCCGGCGGCAGTCCTTCCGCGGGCCCTGCGCAGCCGTACCTGGGCAGGACGGGTCACCCTACGCGTGGGGCGCCCTTGAGTGAAACCAGAGCCCCGCACAGGCCGGCCCTCGCCCTCCTCTCCCCAGGCAGCAGCTCTGGCCGGCCTGCCGGCGGCTGGAAAAGGGCAGCTCAGGGACTGGGGGAGGGGGCTCCCCTGCCGCCGCCCTCTCCTGACGGCGTGTGTTTTATTTTGCTTGCAGATCGCGACGCCGGGCCGCCGATGTTTCTGCCCCGCGGCCGCTTTCATGGCTGCTTGAAATGGTCCATGGTGTGTCTCTGTAAGTAAGATGAAACGCGCCTGCCGGCAAGAGACCCAGGGGCTGTGGGGAGGGGGAAGCATAGGCCAGGGACACCCTTGCTCGAGGGGAGGCAGGCAGTGCTGCCAATTGGGGGGCAGCCCCCTGGGCTGGCAAGCCCTCCACCCCACCCCTTTGTCCCCTGGGGGTCCCAGGCAGCCGGAGCCACGACACACTTAGGCCAGTTCATTTCATTTTAACTCCTTCGCCAGGAACTTGGGTAGGTCCGCCAACCTCCAGGTGGGGCCTGGGGATCTCCCGCTTTCACCGCTGATCTCCACCTGACAGAGATCCGCTCCCCTGGAGAAAATGGCAGCTTTCAAGGGTGGGCTCTCTGGCATTGCACCATGCTGAGGCCCCTCCCCTCCCCAAACCCCGCCCCCTCCTGGATCCACCCCCAAAGCCTCCAGGTATTTTTCAGTCCAGACCTGGCAATCCTGAACTCAGGGTTCAGCCCCCCTGCAATGCTAAACAAGCGCCGTTTACAACATGCATATACTTAAATCAATTCATGTCTGCAATTGGGCAGTAAAAGGATACAGGCAATGAGGAAGTTCTGCCTCCCTAGATGGATGGAAGGAAGGGCTGTGGTTATTCACTCTGGAGAGATAAGCACTTTGGACATGCTCTGAGGCCGCTTGTCTCTTCTCTCAGAGATGTCTGCGGCCAAAGAATGGGTCAGTCTATTTATCCTCATGTGAAATTCAGCCCCCTCGGTCTCCAGCTCCCTGTCTCAGCTGCCTCAGATCTCATTCACCTACCCTCCCTCTCTGATTCCTGGTCCCCAGTCCAGTTTGAGCCTCATTTGCTCCCCTCCGTCAGCTGTTTTGCTTCCAGGTACACCCCGCCTCCAGCTGGGCCTCCTTCCCTGGCTTCCGCCTTCCCCATCGAGCCACTCTTGCCCCTAGGACCTGTAGAGTGCTTTAATTCCAGCCAAGCCGACAATTTCCCCTTCCCTCACAGAAACCGAACTGCAGACGTGCTGGCACTTTTGTTCCCTGAGCATTTGGAATGGTTTACGAACATCTCGTGCCACGGCATCGGCTCAGCCAGCTGGTGCTGGAAGCTTTGCCACCAGGCACCCAGTGCAGCATGGCAGTCTGACAGCTAAACTTTCTGTCGGTGGGACAGACCCCGGCTCATCTTAAGCCCTCTGTGGAACAGTATAAGAACATCGGACCATAAGAGAAGCCAATGTTGGATCAGGCCAGTGGCCCATCCAGTCCAACACTCTGTGTCACACAGTGGCCAAAAATACCAGGTGCCATCAGGAGGTCCACCAGTGGGGCCAGAAGACTAGAAGCCCTCCCACTGTTGACCCCCCCCCCAAGCACCCAGAATACAGAGCATCACTTACTCTGAGAGTTCCTATCTATCCCTTGTGGCTAATAGCCACTGATGGACCTCTGCTCCCTATGCTTATCTAATTCCCTCTTGAAGCTGTCCATGCTTGTAGCCGCCACCACCTCCTGTGGCAGTGAGTTCCATGTGTTAATCCCTCTTTGGGTGAAGAAGGACTTCCTTTTATCTGTTCTAACCCGACTGCTCAGCAATTTCATCGAGTGCCCAAAAATTCTTGTATTGTGAGAAAGGGAGAAAAGTACTTCTTTCTCGACCTGCTCGATCCCGTGCATAATCATACAAACCTCGATCATGTCAAACCTCACCCATCATTTCTCCAAGCTAAAGAGCCCCAAGCGTTTTAACCTGTCTTCATAGGGAAAGTGTTCCAACCCAGCTGTCCAGCAAAAAAGTCCTCCTCCCGATGGCTTCAGTGTGAAATGCCTTTGCAAGGCAGGAGGGAGGGAGGCAGCCGGCTGTTCTTGCTCGCCTACAAGATGGCCCCTTCTGATTCTCTGGGCCTGCCCGTGGGTGGGGTATTTGACCCCATGTGGAAGCAGGATCCAAGTGGTATCCCCCCCCCGCCCTGCACAGTGACCTAATGCAGTCATGAAACTCCCTGGTGTAGAGTTGCCACCCTCCAGGTGGTAGCTGGAAATCTGCTATTACAATTGGGGGGTGGTATGGAATTATACCCTACTGAGGTCCAGTGCTCCCTCTAAGCTGTGGTGTCTTCTGAGCAAAAATTCTGCTTTGTGAGTTAAAGTTGTGAGCAGGTGATTTGGCGACTGCATAAATGAGTTTGCTCTGGAGCCATCCTTCCTGAGCAAAGACAAAAATGTGTGAGCTGGAGGCTAAAAAAACTGAGCTAGCTCACACTCGCTCAGCTTAGAGGTAACACTGCTGAGGTCTCACCCCTCCCTAAACCCCTCCCTCCCCAGGCTCCCCCTCCCAACTTCCAGGTTTTCCCCCAACCCAGAGTAACCCTATGACCTTGGGAGACTTCGACTCCATCCCTCTCTGCTCGTCTAACCAACCTCACAAGGGTGTTGTCAGGATAAAGTGGAGGCAGAGAGAAGCACGTGGTAGACAGAAGGACCAAGAACAGCACTGGGGGATGTGAGGGGGGGAGCAAGGGACAGAGGCTCAGCAAGCTGCTCAGAACAGGCACATGAGAAGGGACGGGGGGCCTGGGCAGGTGTGAGCGCAGCTTGCCCTTCAAAGCATGGTTGCAAGCAGGGGTCATTTCCTGCAGGAGCGCACGGGAACGGAGCTCCGGCAGTAAAGAGCTTAGGGGGTGGGCACATGCAACAAGCCCCACCCCTTGCTCCCAGCAGCCGTCAGTCAGATCAAGAAGCAGCTAGGTAAGTTGCAGAGCTCCCCCCGCCCCCCCAGTCCAAAACAGCCCGGTGGCACCTTAAGACCAAGTTTTATTCAGGTACAAGCTCTCCCTCCTCTGTGAGGACAGATTTCATGTTCTCCCCCCCCCAATAGCTAGCAGTCCAAAACAGTCCAGTGGAGGCGGAGCAGTGGGTGTTGCCTTCTGACACACTTCCGGTGATGTCAGGGGGTGTGGCCTATGCTAATGAGTTATGCTAATGAGCTCCTGCACCTCTTTTTCTACGAAATGACCCCTGGTTCCAAGGCTCTGTGCCAGGGTGACATCTGAAAAGCACTGGCTGCCAGTGGAGCACCGGATCAGACTCAAGGTTTTGGTGCTTACCTTAAAAGCCCTTAATGGTCAGGGACCTACATACCTTCGGGACCGCCTCTCCCGATATATCCCCCGAAGGGCATTGAGATCAGCAGATAAGGACCTCCTGGTAATTTCTGGCCCCAAAGATATTCGGCTGGCCTCAACCAGGGCCAGGGCTTTCTCAGCCCTGCCCCAGCCTGGTGGAACGGAACTTTCTGCCGGACGACATCCGTGCCCTGCCTGATCTATTAAGGCTCCGCAGGGCAGGCAAGGCAGAGATGTTCTGCCGGGCCTTCACAGCAACGGTCCTCTTACATCTACCCGGCACCCTCCCCTCCCTACCCCCCTATGAAAACCTGAACGCTGGATAGGTCATCTCGTTTTCAAAGCATTTCAATAATTATGCTGGATGTTTTAATACTGATTTGTTTGTCCTTTTAATTGGTTTTTAAATTGTACATTGTTGTATTTTTAAAAAAACCTTTTTATTGCTTTTATACTATAACTACAAACTACACACGACAAATTCAGAGTAGCAAGGCTCAATAATCTTTCGCTTTAGATACTTCCCTATATATTTATGTTACAATATATCGTTTACCTTTCAAATATAAAGTATTCAAATAGAAAGAGCAAATATTAATTGGTTGTAATAACACATATGAGCAATAATATATGTTCTATAAAGCTTAACGTAGGAAAAAATCCGAGATCTTCGTCTTGTCTTTGCACTTTTTCTGTCGTCTTGTATTTGCGCTTTTTCTTCTTTTGCCAGGGGATTTTAATCTTGTATGATCTGGGGGGCAGTCACTCCCAGTTCAGACTCAGTGTCGAAGATTTTGCCCAAAGACACAGAGGTAGAAGTGGAACTGTCGCTAGCTATCTCCTGTTGTTCGCTTTCTTCTTCTGTGTATGTTGTTGGAAACCGCCCTAAGCTCTGCGTAAGCGGGGAAGGGCTGTTAAGAAATCGAAATAAATAAATAAATAAATAAATAAATAAATAAATAAATAAATAAATAAATAAAGGCTTTGCCAGCTAGGCTTGGCAGCCTCCGCGTGCAGGGCCGGCCCCAGCTTATTTTGCACCCTAGGCAAGGATCCCTTCTGGCGCCCACCATGGCTCGGACCCATTAATTGGATCTGTACCCCGGACCTCCCGTTCCCCTGACACCCATGCTCTTAACACTCACTTTTGCTTTTGTAACTTTGCCTGCTTTGCACATGTGGCTTCCACCAAAGAAGACTCTGCAAAGAAAGGCACTCGCAGTCTGGCGGCTGGAGATCTTCCGGAATGACATCTGACCTCCCGGTTGCAGAGACCAGTTCCCTGAAGCAGACGGCAGCTACGGGGCTGGGGGGTGGGGCTCTATGGCATGACCCCCTGCTGAGGTCCCTCCCTTCCCCAAACACCGCCCTCCCCAGGCTCCACCCCCCATCTGCAGGAACCTTAGTGCCGAGAGACACAGACAGCGGCACCTCCGGACTCCCGGCCCCAGCTCTCTCGCTCAGCCATGCAGAGAACCGTCTCCCGTTCTGTCCCCGCAGAGCAACTTTGGCACGCCTGCAGCTCCTTTCCAGGATCGGGGCCATGGCCTGCGCCCTCCCCCTGAGCAGGAGCAGCGCAGCGCCAAAGACTCCCCTTGGCAAAGCTCCCTCTCCTCCCCAAGGCCCCCCCCTTGCAGAGCTGTGGAGGACCCACGGAAACAGTCCTCCCCCCCCACCGCCGCCCCGGTCCACAACATGTTGGTGTAGAGACATGTGTGGAGTTTAACTTAGTAACGCACCTGTCATGGGAATAAAAGCAGTTGTAGCTAGAGGGTTATTTTCGGCACCTCTTTAGCAGGCGGCCGCTCTGGCTCTGCCGGAGAGAGCGAGCGAAGCAGGAGCCCCGGGAAGGCGGCAAACGCCACGGCTGCGGCTTCCCCAGGACTGGCCAGTGCAGAGGGACAGGTTAGTGGTGGCCGAACGTGAGCCGAGGCCACCGGGTGCCCGCTCTGAGAGCTCGGCTTCAGGGAAGGAGACCGGGGTTTGGGGGTAGTCTACCCAGCTGAGGAGGGGGTCGGTGCCGCTCTTTCCTGGCAGACTGAAGCCAAGGTGGCTTGAAAGGAGGGGGGGCGCAGCGGCAGCACCCGTCTGCATCCGAGGAAAAGTCGGGCAGGGTTTGGTGGTGCTCTAGAAACCCACTGGACTCGAAGGGGCTGGGCCTAGAGAGGCCCTGGAATTCCAGCTCGTCTCCAGACTACGGAGATCAGTTCCCCTGGAGAAAAATGGATGCTTTGGAGGGTGGGCTCTGCGGCATCGTACCCCACTGAGGTCCCTGTCCTCCCCAGACTCACCCCCCCCCCATCTCATTTCCCAATCTGGATCTGGCAACCTTAACCCCCCCCCCCCCAAATGGGGACCTGGCAACCTGAGCTGGAACAAAGGCAACCAGCGCCTGGATCGGGGCAACGGTGCCTCTGTCAGTCCACATCTTCAAGGCAGCTGTTTCAGGTGGTGCAACTTGTGGTTGTGAGGCAATGTAGCATTTTCCAGTGGTTTGCATTTTGCTTCTGGGCGGGAAGAGGGCGAAAGACTTTGTGCGGCAGGGGGACAAATCAGTGTTCCCTCTAAGCTGAGTGAGTGTGAGCCAGCTCACAGTTTTCCAGCCTCTGGCTCAGACATTCTTGTCTTAGGTCAGGAAGGACGGCTCCAGAGCAAACTGATTTATGCAGGAGCCAAATGGCTCGCTCACAACTTTCATGCCAGTAGCTCACAAAGTAGAATTTTTGCTCACCAGACTCCACAGCTTAGAGGGAGCATTGGAAACCATTCATCTTCAGTTTTTATTTTGAGAAAGGGAGAGGTCTTTGAGTGCCCAACCTGAATTTCCGCTCTTTGGGGGGGAATGCATTTATCCTCCGGACCTGCCCTCCTCCGAGTGGCTTTGAAGAGCCCCTGTCTTCCTGGAGGGAGAAGCCCCGTTTCAAAAGGGTAGCTTTCAGGTTGCCTCTGTTGGAAAGACAATCCCCAGGCCTTGCTGCTCATCTGCACCTGTCGATTGACTTAAATGCACACATGCTTAGAATTGCTCCTCTTCATGCAGAGAAAACCCAGCTGGGTGGAAAAGCAAAGATCCTGGACCGGCTAGGGCCGTCCCTGCTGACCTTTTCCCAGCCCACACATCCTGTCCCGTTTTCCTCCTTGGCCTTTCCCCCCTTGGTTTGTCATTTAAGTTCAGCCTGCTTTGGTGCTGAAGACGTTCACCAGCCGTTGACTGCGATGCTCTTACAAGACCGTCCTCCAGAGGATTTGCTAGTTGCTGCAACCAGTTCTTGACCCGTTGTCTGCCTGGGCGGTCTGCTACGGTCTCTCCCTTGTCTCCGGCCATGGTGCCAGAACTTCTTAGTTTTGCAGCATGAATTTCGAAGTCTTTCCCTGCAGAATTCCGCATGATTCCTCGTCCACAAGTTTAGGGATTGGTGTAGGGAGGGGAGCGACCTCGGCAGGGTATAATTCCATACCCCTCTCCGAAGCAGCCATTTTCTCTGGGGGGAACTGATCCATAGATTTAGCAACCTTCCTCTGGCACCCAAACGGGGGCGTTTGCAGTCTCACCCAACTTGGTGTGTATGTGGGGGGTGAGATTGTCTCTGTTGGCGCATTTTGCTCCTGCGTTCTGGCGGTCCCTGTGGCTTCAGGCAGCTGCTCACAGTGAAGGAACCCCACAAAGGTCTGAACTTCCTCTTCCCTGGTAGGGGAGGGTTATTCTCCACTGCAAAAAAAGCAGCTTGCAAAGAATCAGGAGGAGACTTGGGAGCAGAATCTTGTTCTCTTCGGGGGGGGATGTGAACCTGCTGAGATCCGTGATCTGGAGCACCCCCTTTGCTAACTTTGGCAGAGGCTGCTAGTGCCCGGTGCAACACCCCCCCCCCCGAGCCACAGTCTCCCTCTTCTGCAGCACTGAAGGAAAATGGTGCTGCTTGCAAGGAGAGGAGATGGCAAAGGGAAGGGAAGGCCCATCGCTTGGGGGTGTCAAGCTTTCCATGCCATGCAGAAGGTCCCAGGTTCAGTCCCCGGCATCTCCAATGCCAAGGGCCTCAGATAACAGGGCTGGGAGGGAGCTCCGTGCCAAGCCCTGAAGCGCCAGCCACTGCAGGTCAGGGTGGCCAGTTCTGTACCAGCAGCCAATGGCAGCCTCAGCCCTCGGAGGACAAAGTTTGAGTCCAGGGGCACCTTGAAGACCAACAGAGTCTAATTCTGGGTATAAGCTTTCCCGTGCATGCCCATTTCTAGCATGCATGCACGGAAAACGTATACCCAGCATCAGGGGTCATTTCGTAGAAAAAGAGGTGCAGGAGCTCATTAGCATACCTTATTAGCATAACTCATTTGCATATGCCACACCCCCTGACATCACCGGAAGTGTGTCAGAAGGCAA
>NW_015175462.1:95908-102219 GCF_001447785.1 Gekko japonicus
GGACTTTTTTGGATTGCTAGCTATTGGGGGGGGGGCGTGCAGATCTATCCTGGCAGAGGAGGGAGAGCTTGTACCCGAATAAAACTTGGTCTTAAAGGTGCCACTGGACTGTTTTGGACCAGGGGGGCGGGGGGGGGCTCTGCAACTTACCTGGCTGCTTCTTGCTCTGACTGAGGGCTGCTGGGAGCAGGGGGTGGGGCTTGTTGCATGTGCCCGCCCCCTGGGCTCTTTACTGCGCTCCTGCAGGAAATGACCCCTGCCCAGTATTAAACTTTGTCGGTCTTCAAGGTGCCACTGGACTCGGACTTTGTCCTGTTGCTTCAGACCAACATGGCTGCCCCCCCCACATCTATCTCCCTTGGAGAGACAGACATGCGGTCGACAGCTGGGTGGGCTGGCCTATTGATTGAGTCCCTCTGAGGCCCGACAGAACTATGGATTCATCAGCCCCAATAAGCCCCCCCCCATGCTGTGCCTTGGACAGAGCACAACAGCATGTTCTGCAGGCCGGCTTGGAAAACGTTGCAGCGTTTGCCGCTTCTCCGTGTGTGGTCGAGTACCGATTTGGGCCGCTTAGAGGATGGGAGAGACAGAGTGAATATCTGACCGATGGGGGCCAAAAGCCATGCTGATCTGGAATTGGGGGGTGGGGGCGGAAGAGCCACATTTTGAGTGCTTTGCTTGCAAAACCGTGCTAAGCCTCACCGGCTTGCGTTCCTTTCTCCCCCACCCCCCTGCAGTGATGAACGGAAGCAGCCATTCTCCGACGGCGATCAACGGTGCCCCTTCCACCCCCAACGGCTTCAGCAATGGGCCGGCCACCTCCTCCACCGCCTCCCTCTCCAACCACCAGCTCCCTCCTGCCTGCGGAGCACGCCAGCTCAGCAAACTGAAGCGCTTCCTCACCACCCTGCAGCAGTTCGGGAACGACATCTCTCCGGAGATCGGGGAGCGCGTCCGCACCCTGGTGCTGGGCCTCGTGGTGAGGTTTCTTCCATGTACTCTTAACAAGCAAGCAAGACTGCCAGCGGGTCTGGTTTTTTTGGGGGGGTGAGGGCTTGCAGATGAGCCCTGGGTTTCCAAGGGAAAAGTCCCGCCACAGCTGCATTGGGGGTGTGTGGGTGGGACCAGCCCCGGGCCTCACTCAGTGCCCTAGGCACCTCCTACCTACAACATGCAGGTTTGAGTCCAGGAGGGACCGTAACAGATCAGCAACATTTTCGGGATGTCAGCGTTCGAGAGTCAAAGTCCTCTTTGTCAGATAAGGGCTCTTGAGAGCCGATACTCTGAAAATGTTGTTGGTCTCTTAAGTTCCTCCTGGACTTGAATCTGGCTCCTCTTTTGCAGACTGAGATGGCTCCCCTCTGAAACGATCCTACCACACGGGTGATGCTTATTTCCAGGGCTATTTTTGGGCAGGAACACACAGGAACAGAGTTCTGGCTGGCTCCTGAGTTGGCCACGCCCAGCAGGAACTCATTAGCATAATAGGCCACGCCCAACCGCAGACACTCATTAGGATTGGCTACATTAGGGGTGTGTGGCCTAACATGCAAAGGAGTTCCTGCTACAAAAAAAGGCCCTGGGTTTTGACAACAAACAAGGTAAACAGAATAAGAAGCAAAAGGTGGGTGTGGCTGGATGACCACACTTGGGGATGCAGCCTAATGGGCTAATGTGCTGTGCTGTCAGGGGCGTGGCCTAATATGCTAATGAGTTCCTGCTGGGCTTTTTCTACAAAAAGAGCCCTGCTTATTTCTGTACATAGTCAGGGGTTCATCCCCCCTCCCCCGGCCAGAGAAGACCGTTGTGGCAAAAACCACCCTGTCCATTCTAGATGCCCAGCTTTTGAAAAACTGTTCCCGCCCCTTTGATAACAACTCGATGAGCAGATTTTTATTCACGGTGTGAGCTTTTGTGTGCATGCACACTTCGTCAGAAGATAAAATGGAATTCCATCTCATCGCTGAGTACACACACACACACACACACACATATCTCTCCTATATTATAAAAGGGTTTTGGGTGCCACAAACAGATCAAAAGAATGACAAAGTGTGCATGCACACGGAAGCTCACAGCTCGAATAAAAAATTGTTGGCCTTGAAGGTGCCCGACTAGACTCTAACTCTGTTGTATTGCTTCAGACCAGCACGGTCGCCCACCTTGATCTAACTTCATGAGCAGACAGGAGCCGCTTAGGTTCCTGGAGACTTTTGCCACGTGGGAAAACTTCACCCGGTTGCCCCTCACAGTTTTCACCTGCTCTTTCCCAAGGAGCGAGATGGGCAGCTGCCGTTCTCCTCCTCCTTCCCTTAAGATAGGCGAGCAGGTGCGTCAAGGTCACCTGCCGGGCTGAAGGATTCGAACCCGTCTCTCCTCCGGTCTTGGTCTGACCAGCTGGCTCTCTGGCTCCTATGCTTCGGGCTGTTGCTAAAGGCCCACGGCCAGGACGGGATGGTTTCCTTTCTGAAAGGCGACAGAAAAAGTGGGCCGTGCTGGTTCCCAAAATTCTTTTAATAGAACACACCAAGTCCAGACACGTTTTGAGTGGAGGGTGGAGTTCACCGTTGTCTCCGCAAAGGCGCGGTCTCACCACATGGAGGGCCAAAAGTAGGCATGGGGCTGGGAGATGTGGGAATGGGTCTGCACAGCATTTGTGGGGGGCCCGATTCAGATGATGCTGCCACATGGGGGGGGGGTTTTAACAGTCTCCCCTATCTCCACTTTTGCCAATGCACTGTTTGAAACCAAACCATTTGTCCCTCCGTGGTTTGCTCTGGGAGGGGAAAAAAGATGGACCAAGATTGTCTTTTTCTTCCCCTTCTAGAGATGACACAATCGCCAGAGGAAGGTCTGTTTTGACTGGCAAGAAAGGGAGGAAAGGGTTAAACCCCCCCCCCACACACACACACACCTTTTGATTCTCAATATGCCCTTGATCGGAATCAAGGCTTTTTAAAATCAAAGGTTTTTCTAAAAAAATGCAAAGTTTTGTGCATTTTGTGAGATAATGGGAAATTCAGGTGGGAAAGACAAAAAGCCCCCCCCCTTTCCCACCCCCATTGACTCTCCCTTGCAAAGCACACCCCACACACACACACATATACACACCCATGGCTGGTTTTTCCTAGCTGGTTTCCAGCAAACAAAAGTGAGTTTGACTTGGATGGGGGGAAATCAAAACTGCCAGGGAGGATATTTTCCTAGGGGAACTGGTGAAAGGGAGCAGATATTAACCAGCTCTTCTCGTCTGCCTGCTGTTTCTCTGCATCTTCCCCTCCCTCTCACATGCTTGAATTTGCATTAGCTTTTCACTGGGATATTTGCATATCAGAAGGATGTTTAGCATTTCTATAAATTTTTCTGGCGAGAAAATTGCTTCACATAACCTTATCTTAATGTCATCTGTGCAACAACCAGCAAAGCAGGCTGATACCAGCCAGGATTTGAACACAGCGCTCTAGAGAAAAGGGGTTTTGTTCTCAACATGTTCTTGCTTCCATTGGTGGCTACCTACCCGGTGAGGATTCTTGAACTGGATTCTTCACCAGGCGTCTAGCACAGAGGTCCTAAGCAGGGCTGTTTTGTGTTGCATTAATGCACACGAATGGGAAGGTTTGCAAAGGGAAGTGGATTTCTCACATGCCTTCAGACGTCTGTTTGAAAGGCTGGCTGCTGCGTATGCCGTGTGTTTGGGGGAAGAGGGGAGAGCTCGTGGCCGTTTCTTATCCAAGTGGGAGACTGGATCCCAAGAGGGCCAGCTCTTCTTCCCCCATGACAACAGGCCCCCACCCCTGTCAACTCTCCACTTGCTCTGCAGTTGTTCAAAGTGCACGACACCCCTTGCCCCCCCGCCACATCCGGCCAGCCCAGCTGTGAGCACATGGCAGCAAACAGGGCTTTGGGGAGAAAAACCAAGCGGGCACTGCTGACCACTGGCTGCTTCTTCTCCCTTGCAGAATTCTACGCTGACCATTGAGGAGTTCCACTCCAAGCTGCAGGAGGCTACCAACTTCCCACTGCGTCCCTTCGTCATCCCGTTCTTAAAGGTAGCCCTCTGATCGGACTTCCGCTCGGCCTGCCTCAGAGCCCGCTTGCTCCTATTCTGATTTTGCATAGCCCTTCGGCGCATGCAAGACCCACATGTTTTTGTCTGCACAGCAAATTGCTGTGGGAGAATCCAGTGGGTGTCCTACTCAGCTCATCCACGCAAGAGCCAGTTCTCTGACTCATGGCCCAGGCAGCACACATTCTGGGATTGGGATGGGGGGCAGGGGAAGTAGCAGTTGACTCCAGAAACTGGCTGCAGCCCCCTGGACGGGCTTGCCATAAGCGTTGTCAGAGCTGATTGCACAATAATTTTAAAAAAACTTTCAGAAAGGACCGGTTCAGTGGGGATTCCACGAATACAAACCCTACTGGGGGCTCCCTTCTAACACCTTCCTCGTGGATTATCTTGGTGTCGTGGTTAAGTGCGCGGACTCTAATCTGGGAGAACTGGGTTTGATCCTCCACTTGCAGCTGCTGGATGACCTTGGACAGGCCACGGTTCTGTCAGAGCTGTTCTCTCAAGGGCAGTTCTGGAAAGAGCTCTCTCAGCCCCACCTACCTCACAGGGCGTCTGTTGTGGGGAGGGGAAGGGAAAGGAGTTTGTAAGCCGCTCTGAGACTCCGAGTGAAGGGCGGGGTATAAATCCAATCTCTTCTTCTTCTTCTTCTCCCTCTCCTTCTTCTGGGAGCGCCTGGGAGCTTCGCACTGCTCTTGTTCACAGTGTTAACCTGGGCTGGCTGAAAGGAGAACTGAGACCCCCAGATCTTTACAAGGTCGCTGATTCTCCTGCTGGCTCCTAGAATGTAAACACAAAGGAGAGGCAGTGTGGTGCAGTGGTTAAGAGGGCTGGACTAGTATCTGGGAGATCCAGGTTTGAATCCTCACTTGTGCCATGGAAGCCCGCTGGGTGACTTGAACCAGCTGCACACCCTCTGCCTAACCTACCTCACAGGATTGTTGTGAGGATAAAATGGAGGAGAGGCAAGCGACGCCAGCCACCTTGTGTCCCCATGGGGGGGAAAGGCAGGGTAGAAGTGAATAAAATAGAAAATGAGTCCAGGGACTGTCAAGTTAGCATGCTGGGGGCTCCTTTGAAACCACTGATTTATTCTGAACCCTGTCCTTACTTATTTATGTACTTGTTTACAGTATTTAGGGCTGCGGTGGCTCAAGTGGTTAAGACGCTGAACTGCAGGCTGTGGAAGGTCAGTAGTTCAGCAGTTCGAGACCCGGGTGCCGCATGACGGAGTGAGCTCCTGTCTCTAGTTCCAGCTCCTGCCAACCTAGCAGTTCGAAAGCAAGAAATTACAAGTAGATAAAAAGGTACCACTTCGGTGGGAAGGTCACAGCGTTCCGTGCGCCTTGGTGTTTAGTCCTGCCGGCCACATGACCACGGAAACGTCTTCGGACAGCGCTGGCTCTTTGGCTTTGAAATGGAGATGAGCACCGCAACCCTAGAGTCAGATTCGGCTGGCTTTTGAGCAAGGGAAACCTTTACCTTTATTTACAGTATTTATGGTCCCCATTTCTCATTAAGAGGAGCTGCGGTGGCTCAAGTGGTTAAGACGCTGAACTGCAGGCTGTGGAAGGTCAGTAGTTCAGCAGTTCGAGACCCGGGTGCCGCATGACGGAGTGAGCTCCTGTCTCTAGTTCCAGCTCCTGCCAACCTAGCAGTTCGAAAGCAAGAAATTGCAAGTAGATAAATAGGGACCACTTCGGTGGGAAGGTAACAGCGTTCCATGCGCCTCAGCGTTTAGTCATGCCGGCCACATGACCACGGAAACGTCTTCGGACAGCGCTGGCTCTTTGGCTTTGAAATGGAGATGAGCACCGCAACCCTAGAGTCGGATTCGACTGGTTTTCGAGCAAGGGAACCTTTACCTTTACCTTTTTTTCTCATTGAGACTGGAAGCAGATTGCAGAAGTGTTAAGTCAGTGACAGTCCCCGCAAAGAGACATCTAATAAGTATAGCCTAGGTCGGTACAATCCATATGAGGAGACATCAAATGAGGAATGTACTAGACTGGGCTTACTGAAATCCGAGGGAGCCTAGCGCCTTAGGCATAATAGAGTGTGGACTGAACGAAGGAAAACGGCATTACATCAGTGGAAAACGATGAAACGACAACAGGGCAATACGTGCAGCGGACTGATAATATGTGCTACACATCACTGTATAATCTCCAGTCCCTTTCTCTTTACAACGCGCCTTGTTGCCCGATTCTGCTACAGTACAGCCCTTTTGCCTTGACAGAGG
>NW_015175462.1:102282-102594 GCF_001447785.1 Gekko japonicus
TTGCAAAAATGTTCTTTTCTTTTGTATAAAGTAAGGTGTGTAGTAGCACCAGAAGGGAAGGCACGTGCAGGGGAGAAGTGGGCGGTATGTGTCACTTCAAGGACAGGGAAAGGCTACAGAGCATCTGCCACCGCGACAGCTGAGCCATTCAGCAGACGCAGCGACTCTGCAACCTCCCTCCTTGGACTCCCCCTTCCTCCGCTGTCCTGTGGCATTGATCTCTGCTGCTTAGTGAAGTCTGTTGTTTCCAGAGAAATCCAGGGGGGGAGGGGGGGAGGGGGGAGGGAAGGAAGGAAAGAGGCAGGAGGGAGG
>NW_015175462.1:102830-110404 GCF_001447785.1 Gekko japonicus
AGGAAGGAAGGAAGGAAGGAAGGAAGGAAGGAAGGAAGGAAGGAAGGAAGGAGGCGAGAGGGAGGAAGGAAGGAAGGAAAGGGGCGGGAGAGAGGGAGGGAGGAAGGAAGGAAGGGGGGAGGGAGAGAAGGAGGAAGGCAGGCTCTGTGACTCTAATTCCTTTGGTCAGCCACACTGCTGCTCCCACTGGGTGCTTTCTTTCCCTTTCCACAGGAGAATTTTCCACTTCCAGAAAGACTTGCTATCGCCAGGATCTGCATGTTTTTCACAAAATCTTATTATTAATAAGAGAATCATACAATTTTTTCAGCTAAAATAAGTTTACGTTTCCTAATAGCTAAGCAACAAAATTTTGCCACAGCTTATGTCACTGAGCTCTGAATGTCTTCTAGGAGGAATTTACGAAGGACTCCTGGCCTAAAGTCAAGATAGGACTGCAGAGGGCTAAATCTAGACAGAAGGGGTAGTATGAGATGGCCTCGTTCCTCCTGATAGAATCTGCAGAACAGGAGGACATGAGTAACTGATTCCACCATAGTAGCCATGCATGGGCATCTACGTTCATGCACTGGGACTCGAGTGAATTTACCTTCCAGTACAGCAGAAGGGAGTGCCTCAAAGCGAGCTCTGGAAAAGGCCAATGCACAAGATCTTATTTGTTTAGCTGTTTATACTCCGCCTTTCTCCCCAATGGAGACCCAAAACAGTTCACAACATTGTTCTCCTCGCTTCCATTTTATTCTGGCAGCAACGACCCTGCGAGGCATGTTAGGATGGAAGAGTCCCGGCCCAAGGTCACTCAGGGAGCCTGGCGCGCGTGGGGTGGGGGGTGGGATTTTCAGACCCAGCTCTCCCGAGTCCTAGTCGGACTCTGTCACCATGACCCCGTGGGGGAGGCTGAGTTCACGCCAGTGAGGATGTGGGTTGCGTGTTGGCACTTTGGTCGAAACAAACCCCAGCTTTTCTGTGGAACTGTTGTAAGCCAGCATTCAGCTGCCCTTATTCATCCAGGGCACTAAAAGATGGAAATGCGCCCCTCGTTGTTCATGCCACACTCCCCCACTTATCTGCCGCTGCTGTTCCCAGGGTTCTGAAGAAATCTTTTATGAGCAGATGCGAGCAAAATACGTCAGTTGCTTCCTGGGCCTGCACTGCTACCATCCAGACCTAAGCCGCTATGGTTCCTCAAGTAGTTGCATGTGGCAGAGCATGTTTCTTCAGCCCGTCATGCAGTTGGGCCATCTGGGTTTACAGTACCAAGGAGCAGCCTGGAGAGCTCCGAAATGGATCCAAGGGCTGGATTTGAGCTGGACTCAACCCTCAAAAGGGTGAAATGAGCACCTCAGAGCAGTGTTCCCTCTAAGCTGAGTTTGTGTGAGCCAGCTCACCGTTTTTTTAGCCTCCAGCATGTGCATTTTTTGCCTTAGCTCAGGAAGGACGGCTCCAGAGCAAAGTAATTTATGCAGCAGCCAAATTGCTGGCTCACAACTTTAATGCCAGCAGCTCACAAAGTATCATTTTTGCTCACAAGACTCCGCAGCTTAGAGGGAGCGTTGCCTCTGAGTATGTGCAGAGTGCATTTCCCTTGCCACTAAGTAAACACAACAAATCACTACTCCCGGTAGTAGTTTCCGGGCTGGATTTTCCCTCGGGAAGAGAAAAGCACTCTGCATATGGCTGGAGAAATCCAGCCATAGCACTCTTAGCTGTATCGAGTCTGGCCGGCGCTGCAAGCGGCTGGTCTCTGTTCCTTCCCTCCCCCCCTGCTTTGGCGCTTCCTGGCAGAGGTTTGGGGGCAGCCTGCCCACCCGGCGCCTTCCTGCCAGTCTGCTGAGTGTGAGAGAAACGCAGGGCTTCCAACCAGAAAGGAGCTCTTTGACAAACCTCCCCGTCTTCTCCGTGGCTGTTCTGTGCCCCGGCACCCTGCGTCCAGCTGTTTCCACCCAGGGCTCCAGATGCTTCTCATTACACTAACTGCAAGCAGGCGGCCCCGGCCTGCCTTTCCCAGAGACATTATTTATTTCTCTGTATTATTTTTCTTCCTTGAGATGTGGGGGGAGGTGAGAGAGAGGGGGGGCGGAGGGGATGTTTGCTGCCCTGGAATCCGCAGCGGTACATCTCATCAACTCGTGCTCTAACATGTTCAACAGATGGGGATTTGGCCGGCTGTCAGCTGCCTAAATAGGAAACCGGGGCTGGCTCCGTTCAGCGGCTTAATCGTTTCTGCTTCTGCGGATGCTCTTCTCAGGGTCGAGGCTTCATGAGAAACTCGTCGGGTGGGGGCCGGGGGGGGCGGCTTATTTACAAACACTCTCTGTCGCATGGGCAGGAGCATTTGAGATGGGAACAGCTTTGCGCGTTCGGGCCGGGCTGTTACTGAGCCAAGGGGGGGTGAGCCGCTGGATTCCTTTGCTACAGAATTAGGCACCGTTACAGGACATTATTTTTCTGGAGAAATGAGGGCAGTCTGCCCCTGAGGTCTGATCCAGTTTCAGAGGCTGGATGGCCGCATGACATCTCTCTCTCTCTCTCTCAAATGTATACCCTGCCCTCCCAGCCGAGGCCAGCTTAGCGTGGCTTACAGAGTAAAACATATAAAGTACAATTAAAACAGTTTTAAAACCAACTAGTGCTAATAATCATTATATTGTTTAACGATGGCAGCCGTTATTCAATGGTCCTTTCTTGCAGTTGGCTCGTATCTGTCTGTCTGTCTGTCTATCTGTCTGTCATCTATCTATCAATCATCTGTCATCTATCATCTATTTGTCTATCATCTTATCAATCATCTATCTATCCTCTATCATCTTTTATCTATCTGTCTTTCATCCATCCATCCATCTTATCTATCTGTCATCTATCTATCTATCATCATCAATGTCTGTCTGTTTATATCTTCTTATTTAATGGGAGTGGCTTTTAATCCCGCTGTTCCTTTGTGGAGCTCAGGGTGGCAGACACGTTTGACCCCCCGCTGCTGTATCCTCACAAAAGGAAATAGGGCTACCAACTGCAGGCTGGGACTGAATACCTGGAGATTTTGGGGGTGGAGCTTGGGGAAGGCCGGGTTTGGGGGGGGTCTTAGAGGCCCCCCCCCACGCCACCATTCTCTCCAGGGGAACTGACCTCTGTCACCCGGACCACCAGTTGTAATAGTGGGAGATCTCCAGCCACCACCTGGAGGTTGATAACCCTGACTGGGACACAGAGAGACTGCTTGGCCAATAAGTTTTATCAGGGCAAGCTGGGATCTGAGCCCTCGCAGGAGAAAGGGCCGGTGCTTCCTTCTCCTAGTTCTGAACTGCCGGCAGTCCCTCCAAACCTGCAGAGGCAATTGCCCAGGCCGGAGGCACCATCCCACTGAATGGAGTCAGTCTCAGTCCGAGGAGAAACTCGCCTCTTTCCTGTTTTCAGAGGCTGGCTGGAGTGCCTGGGTGGATAAACTCACCCTCTCTTTGGGGCACCCCATTCTGGTTCAGTCAGGGTGTTCAAAAAGGTAAAGGTAAAGGTTCCCTTGCTCGAAAGCCAGTCGAATCCGACTCTAGCGTTGCGGTGCTCATCTCCGTTTCAACGCCGAAGAGCCAGCGCTGTCCGAAGATGTTTCCGTGGCCATGTGGCCGGCATGACTAAACACCAAGGCGCACGGAATGCTGTTACCTTCCCACCGAAGCGGTCGCTATTTATCTACTTGCAATTCCTTGCTTTCGAACTGCTAGGTTGGCAGGAGCTGGAACTAGAGACGGGAGCTCACTCCGCCATGCGGCACCTGGGTCTCGAACTGCTGAACGACCGACCTTCCACAGCCTGCAGTTCAGCGTCTTAACCACTTGAGCCACCGCAGCTCCAGGGGGGTGTTAAAGGAGACTTCAAAAGGGCTCCCAGCACAGGGCCAGAGAAGGGTGTTACGTGTCGGGGCATTATCCGCCAGACCACATCAGAAACTTTCAACTACATTGCTGCACTTTATGCACTGGTGCTCTGAGCCAAGGGTGCGGAAGGATGCATGTGAGCAGGGCGGCCAACTCCTGGTTGGGGAATTCCTGGAGACTTTGGGGGTGAATCCAGAAGATGGTGGGGTTTGGGGAGGGGCCTCAGCATGGCACAATGCCACCGAGCCCACCCTCCAAAGCAGCCATTTTCTCCATGGGAACTGATCTCTTTTGGGAGATCTCCAGGCCCCACCCGGAGGTTGGCACCCCTACATAGAAAGGCCAAACCTTCCTTTGGAAATGTGCCGTGCAGGTCGGTGCATCTCCTCTTCTCCCTCTCGCTCCCCTCCCCAGGCCAATCTGCCCTTGCTGCAGCGCGAGCTCCTCCACTGTGCCCGCATGGCCAAGCAGACGCCTGCTCAGTACCTGGCCCAGCACGAGCAGCTGCTCCTGGATGCCAACGCCTCCTCGCCCATCGACTCCTCGGAACTGCTGCTGGAGGTGAATGAGAGCGGGAAGAGGAGGACGCCAGACAGGTAACTGCTTTGGTGCTGTGCGGGAGGTCCGGGGAAGGAGGAGAGTTGGGGGCTGCGTGCCAGGCTCATAGGTCCATGTCTGTGGGCATCACGTCTTCCCATCAGGTGCTTGGGGGGGATCAACAGTGGGAGGGCTTCTAGTGTCCTGGCCCCACTGGTGGACCTCCTGATGGCACCTGGTGTTTTTGGCCACTGTGTGACACAGAGTGTTGGACTGGATGGGCCATTGGCCTGATCCAACATTGGCGTCTCTTATGTTATGTTCTTATGTTCTTATCAGTGTGCTCAGAGGTCAGCCTAACCACATGGTGCACTCCCCCCCCAGGTATGCCCCAAGGTTGGGTCAGCATATGGGCTCTGGAAGACCACGCCTTCCAGGTGTGCATGGGCCTAGGGGTGCCAGCTATGGATCGGGAAATACCCAGATATTGGGGTATGTGGAAAGGAGAGGTATACTGCTACAGAGCCCAGGTTCCAAAGCAGCCATTTTCTCCACGGGAACTGATCTGTCACCTGGAGATCAGTTGCAATCCCAGGTCTCCAGCTGCCACCTGGAAGCTGGCAACCCAACATGGACCTGGTTCAGTTTGGGACCACCCCAGCATGTGGTAGAGGGTGGTTAAGCCCCCCCCCCCCCCGGCTCGGTTTCTCTCCTGCAATGGGAGAGGGGTGTGTGCGCCATGTGTACCCTATCGCTACAGGTGGCTAATGGTGCCCACTGGGGACATTTCAGGTCAAGAGAACCACACCAGGGGTGGGGGAGGTTTAAGGACCCCATCCTTGTACCCTGTGGTCTTGACCCATATCAGGCTCGTGCACTTTTGGGAGGCACAGACTCCCAGGAACACCTTGGCCAACCCAGCTCAGGGATGATGTACCCAGGACAAATGTGTCACGAGGTTAGGCCCAACGTGTGTTTTGTTATCTCCTGTGTTTCGTTTAAATGAGTTCCTTTTCCCCTTTGGCAAATGCAGCCGCCGGCATTTCTTTACCTAGGAGAACCGTAGATGGAAAGGGAGAGACTTTAAGTTTAACCCTTGTCTCCCCTGCCGGGAGACGCAGCCAATGAACTGCTTTCACTCCCACTGGAGGGGGGAAAAATACTGGTTTCTGTATGTTTTCTCCAGCCAGGGGTACAAGCAGCTCCAGGAGTGATTCCTTCTAATAAGAAAATGGTGTGTGTTTGGGGGGGGGGACCCTGGAGTTTTTTTCTCCCCATCTGGGTCAGCCCAGGGGTTTTTTTTTAGTGCCTTGGGTGAACTCTGACTTTGGCACCTCCCACAGTTCAATAGAGAGAAAAGCGAGAAGTCTAGAATGAGGTTCTATTGCAGACTGGAAAGATTTCAAAGATTACTTAGAGAAATATTGGGATGTAAAGGATAACTTAATTTGCTTTGACAGTTATTGAAAATGTGTGTTATTAGAAGAAAGTTAATTATAAGAGAACAAAAGGTGAAAGAAACGTTACTGATAAAGATTATAAAATAAGGGGAAATGGAAGGAAATTTTAAGAAACGGGCTGGAGGTTGGAGCACTGTGGGAAGCCGGGGGGGGGTATAATAGAAGAAAGGATGTACAACTGTATAACAACTAAAAGTGTAAGATGTATTGATTTAATAATATGTCCTAATAAATTGTTTTTGGGAAAAAAAATAGAATGAGGTTCTATTATGTGGCGGTTTTGATGAAGCAGCATTTCCTCTGGTCCAAATTTAAAGAGAGCACCAAACAATATGGAAAGAGGCCTCCAGCTTCTCTTGAGGAAGGCTATTCTGAATAACTCCCTGCTGGCAAAGGGGATTCCCTCTGCAGGGTTGGTTCCAGGTTTGGGGTAACCCCTGGGCAGACAGTGCGCAGGGCCACCAGCTCCACCCCTGACCCCTGTTCGTGCCTTCCTCCCAGCCCACCCCATCCCCACCTGTCCATATGTCATTCCCTCGGTTCCTGGGCCTTCCCACGGACCTTTCCCCAACGGTACTGGGTACTGTGTTTGCAGATGGGAATCCCACCGCTGTGCCCACCAGGAGTGCCACCACTCCTGCGTAGAACAAATGTAGAGTCCAGTGGCACCTTTAAGACCAATAAAGGTTTATTCAAGGTAGGAGCTTTCGTGTGCATACATTCTTTTTCAGATACATTGGAATGACAGGTAAGGTTCAAACATGTAGCCGGAGAATGAACAGCAAATTAAGATGTAACATGATGATGTTCAGGAGATGCAATGCGAAAATTACATTAGTTAGCGGAATAAAACTAAATTTTCAATTCAGTTTATTTCTACAGTCCTTAGATCACTCATACAAAAAGAAGTACACTTTTACAATGTTCCAAGATTTTAGGATCCATGAGGGAAACATTAAAAGCAAATTAAAATTTAATCTAATATCAAACAACTATATCAGCTAGCTACCTTAGAGTTTCCGTGATCTGAGTATCACCATACAAAAACTGGCTACTTGGTGGGTAATTTTGGGGTTTCTGTCAGATAGAAGAAACTAGAGTGTAGCTTTTTCGGAAAGACCCAGAAATTGTTCAGTCAGCAGAGTGATTTTATTATGCACCACCAGGGCTCTTTTTGTAGATAAAGCCCAGCAGGAACTCATTAGCATAATAGGCCACACCCAACAGCAGAAACTCATTAGCATATTAGGCCACACCCATTACAGCACAGCTCATTGGCCTATTAGGCCACACCCCCACGTTACCAGAAGTGTGCTCATCCAGCCACACCCACCTTTTGCTTCTTATTCTGCTTACCTTGTTTGTTGTCAAAACCCAGGTCTTTTTTGTAGCAGGAACTCCTTTGCATGTTAGGCCACACACCCCATATGTAGCCAATCCGAATGAGTTTCTGCTGTTGGGTGTGGCCTATTATGCTAATGAGTTCCTGCTAGGCGTGGCCAACTTGGAAGCCAGCCGGAACTCCGTTCCTGTGCGTTCCTGCCCCAAAATAGCCCTGCGCACCACCTTATAATACGGACATCTAAAAACATGTGCTCTGTAGTCTCAACCTCCCTTAATGGGCAGGTACAAAGCCTTTCTGAGAAAGGAGTATTCTTGTATTTTCCTTCAAGTACAGTAGAAGGGAGGGCAGAGCACCTCGCCAGAG
>NW_015175462.1:110455-133023 GCF_001447785.1 Gekko japonicus
TAGACCAATTTGATTGGAAATTGTCGCAGAGTATCAGAGGGAGTAAACCTTGTGGGTTGAGATACCCCTTTAGCCAGGTATGTATTGACAGAATACAGACCCAGGCTTCAACTTTTAAACAGCCTGCCTCCAGTCTTACCCTGGCATTTTACACACATCTAGGGACCTGTAAGATAGTTCTTAGGAACTTAGACTGGACTCTTTCTAGAGGTGCAAAATAGGAACTGGGTGGCCCCATGAATGAGCCATATAACAGTTGGGCTAGCGTCTTGGCTTTATATAATTTAAGGGCTGCGGGAACATATGACCCCCCCCCTTGAGAATAATGGAATTTTGCAAAACTAAATTGTTATTTAGTTTTCACTTTGCATCATCATGTTACATCTTAATTTGCTGCTCATTCTCCGGCTATACGTTTGAACCTTACCTTCCATTTCATTGTATCTGAGGAAGTGCGCGCGCCCACGAAAACTCCTACCTTGAACCAATCTTTGCTGGTCTTTTGGACTCTACGTTTGTTCTACTGCTTCAGACCAACACGCCTGACCACCTGGACCGCTCCTGCGTGTGAGTGGGGGGCTCAGTGACAATGGGCCCTCCCAGAAACCCGGGGTCCCGGCAGCTGCCCCACCTCAGGGTACGCTGAGGCAGGCCCTGTCCCGTCGTCCCAAGCTCGGGCTGCCATTTTGCCCTCTGCCTACGCTGAGGAGGTTCGCCCCCAGCATGGCGAAGGCAGCGGCTGCAGATGAGGCTGAAGGGCCCTCGAGGCAGGATGAGGACCTGGTGGCATTCATAACAGCCGTGCTGTTTCCTCGAGGGATTTTCTCTGGCTGTTCTGGACTGCTGCTGAAAGCGGCTGCTCCCTCGGCCTGTCCCGCCCGCCAACCCCAGGGCCTGCGTGTCACACTCTTCCCTTCTTTCTGGGACAGGACCAAAGAGAACGGCTTGGAGCGGGACCCCCTGCATCCGGAACACCTCAGCAAAAGGCCGTGCACCATGAGCCCCGCCCAGCGCTACAGTCCCAGCAACGGGCTTGGCCCCCAGCCCAACGGGCTGCCCCACCCGACGCCTCCCCCTCCCCAGCACTATCGCCTCGAAGACATGGCCATCGCGCACCACTACCGGGACACGTACCGGCACCCCGACCCTCGGGAGCTTCGGGAACGCCATCGGCAAGCCGGTGAGTGGCACGTTCAGGAAACAGCCGTCCCATGAGTCAAGGGGCTGGTCCCTCACTCACCCCCCGGCTCCTCTCTCTTGGGGCTCTGGGAAAGGTCTTTCCCTTCACCAGCCACCGGACTCTTTTGTCGCTGGGGGTCCTTCTGTGTCCAGAGCAGGGGCTCCAGTTTGGTGTCGTGGTTAAGTGAGTGGCCTATAATCTGGGAGAACCAGGTTTGATTCCCCACTCCTCCACTTGCACCTGGCTGGACAACCTTGGGCAAGCTGTAGTTCTGATAAGAGCTGTTCTTGAAAAAGAGCAGTTTCTGTTAAGAGCTCTCTCAACCCCACCTACCACACAGGGTGTTTGTTGTGGGGAGGAGAAGGGAAAGGAGTTTGTAAGCCACTCTGAGACACCTTTGGGTAGTGAAGGGCCATGGGGTATAAATCCAATCTCTTCTTCTCTTCTTCTTCCATCACTGAACCACGGCCCAGTCCAAGAACAGGAACCGTAGGGGGAAAACGGTCTTTTGGTACTTGGACAAGGGGGCCTAGTCTTAGCACACCAGCTGTGAGTCCAGTTGCCACGGAGAAAGGCAGACCAAGGCTTCCCTCTCCAAAGCTGTGGCCTCAAACAGGATTAGCTGAGAGAAGGCACAGCATTTCGCACTCAGCATCTGAGTCTCAGGCAGTGTTCCCTCTAAGCTGAGTTAGTGTGAGCTAGCTCACAGTTTTTTAACCTCCAGCTCTCACATTTTTGTCTTCGCTCAGGAAGGATGGCTCCGGAACAAACTGATTTAGGCAGCAGCCAACTCGCTCGCTCACAACCTTCATGCCAGTCGCTCACGAAGTAGAATTTTTGCTCATGAGACTCCACAGCTTAGAGGAAGCATTGGTCTGAAGCTAATAAAGTCTCTCTGATGAGAAACAGACCGCACCTTTCTTTTTCTCCTGAGGGCCAAAGGCAGAATGAGGAAGGGATCACTGTGGTTCATCTGTCGCACTGGATCTCTGGATCACAAACGCTTCTGCCGCAATAAATGCATGATTACTCTTTAAAGTGTCGCAGGCCTCTTGGTTGCATTGAAAGAGAGGAATACAATTAACCTTCCGGAACTGGCTAGTGGAATGTGCACTTGTCTACGAGTTTGGCTCTGGGAAACAGGGCTTGCAAGGTTTAAATTTTGTTATCAATATGGTTTGACCAGAGGCGTCAGTGAGACCAAAGAAAGGTCGCGCTCTGTGCAAGATGACTCTCTCAGTTCCCTGTCAACTCTTTTGAAACACATTGTTCAGCCTTAGTCGTTGGACCGCATGGGTTTTGATAGACTGGCCAATCAGTTCATTGATTACAACTAAATAAATTCGCTACTGCTCCAGTATACGTTAGTGTTAGAAGAGAAAGCCAACCTGGGACGTCAGGTGATCAAAACTCTTGGGATGTTAGTCCAATCTCTTGGACAGGTTCTCTCTCCATGCTTGACATCTTTCAAGGCCCTAAGTGACAGGGAGCATCTCATGAGCCATTTACTGAGTTGTCACCCTGTGCAGTTTTGAGTCCTAAGAAAGTTAATCAAAACTCTTGGGATGTTAGTCCAATCTCTTGGACAGGTCCCCCCGCCCAGCCCTCTCTTGAACTCGGGCTGCTTCCAGTGCCAAAGTAAGGGAATTTATTGTGCCCCGCCAACGGAATGTTTTTCTTCCTTAGCTGTGCACAGTTCCCGGCAAGAAGAAGTGATCGACCACAGGCTGACGGACAGAGAATGGGCCGAGGAGTGGAAACACCTCAACAATGTACGTACCAAATCCTGCTGTCCAGTTTGGAGGAGAGGAAGCCTATTGCTAGACGGAATCGGAGAGAGGGGGAAGCCAGTATTGGCCATGTGCCAGTCGGGGAAGAACTACCCACACCGTTTGGGCTCTCTTTCATCACCACCTGTTGCTTGGAGGGGGCATCCACCTGCTCTTATTTCCTTCCTGAAATACAAAACGCAATTATAGACCATCAAAATATTCACAAATTTCACAGATTACCAGTAGACATCAGTCTATTGCTTTGAAACGTCTGGCTTACCTAGGAAGGATGTTTTTCGGCTGCAGAAGTTTATTTGTGCTTTGGGACACTATTATACTGAAAGGTTATAGAGGAGTCTCTTGTCAGATTCTTTTTCTATTACTGAATTGTCATACCTTTTCTTGTCAATTTCTTGCATTGCAACTTGTGTGTTTGAACTGTGACCACCAACATTCTACTTTATTAATTGATTTATGGTACTTAAGTTGCAATAGACTGATGTCTACTGGCAATCTGTGAAATTTGTGAATTTTTTTGATGGTCTACCTTTGCATTTTGTATTTCTATATATCACAAATGCTTTGGGTCCCTATTGTTTGGCTTATTTCCTTCCTGGCAAAGGGGACCTCCATTCATCCCAATTTTTGGCTGGAAAACCAGTTTGTAGGGAATCACACCTGGCCACGATGGGGGGGGGGGAGTTTTCACTTAAGAAAATAGAAAGAGTTCTTTCAGGCTTAGAGAATCTCTGCCCTGCTTCCTTGTCCTGGGAGCCTCAAGAAAGCAGATCGCCTTTCCCCGCATGCCCTCTCCCTCATACACACACGTAAGAGCACTTCCTCCTTCCCTTTGGGCACCACAACTTGACCGCCATATTGAAAGTACAAACAAAGCTCACAGTGTATGGGGGGGAGAGAGAGAAAGGGAAGAAACACATTCACGTTGACCTCTACTTCTCACTGATCCTCACAGCGACCCTGTGAGGTGGGCCATTCTTACATGTGGGGAACAGAGGCTGGTGTTGTCAGAGGGTTAGAACATATGAACATAAGAACCTCAGAAGAGCCCTGCTGGATCAGACGAGTGAGGGTCCATCTAGTCCAGCCTCCTGTCTCTTACAATGGCCAACCAGTTCCTCTGGAGGGCCAACAACAGGACAGAGAGGCCGAGGCCTTCCCCTGATAAGAACCTCAGAAGAGCCCTGCTGGATCAGACCAGTGAGGGTCCATCTAGTCCATCATCCTGTCTCACACAGTGGCCAACCAGTTCCTCTGAATGGCCAACAAGAGGGCAGAGAGGCCAACGCCTTCTCCGAATGTTGCCTCCTGGCTCTGGGATTCAGAGGTTGACTGTCTCTGAATATGGAGGCTCCCTTTAGTCACCAGGGCTAGTAGCGGCTGATGGACCTCTCCTCCATACGGTTTAGGGAGACTCGCAATCCCAGGCGACCCAAAATCTTATTGTGGCTTCTACCCAGCAGCTGCTGAATTGCATTATGGACATGGTGGAGAAGACACGCCGGTCACTCACTGTGCTGCGCCGCTGCCAGGAGGCGGACCGCGAGGAGCTCAACCACTGGATCTGCCGCTACAGCGACGTGGGGGACATGAAGAAGGGCTCCAGCCCCGCCCCCCGCCCCCACAACAGCTCTGCTAACCCTGAGACGCCACCTCTAGGTATAGGGTCAAGGGAGACGTGGGGGATGAGCCGGCTGCAGGAAGCTCCGTGCCCTGTGGGGCAGTTGGGGCTAGGTCCTCGCAAGCCCCCTGGACGTGACAGCACTGGGGGGGGGACTTACAAGTTGTCCATCCAGTTTGCCCTGTCCCTTCCAGCCTTGTCAGAGAGGCTGCTCGGCTGAGACATGGGATCTACCATGAGATGTGGGTAAAGAGAAGTGTGCTTCTGGATTGGTCTTTGCTGTTGGCAGAGTTAGAACCGTCTTTCCCCTGCCTCTTGAAAGGGACCATTCCTGTCTCTGTGGACCCAACCGGCCCTCTGGGAAACAGAGGCAGAGCCGGACATGCCGGGCAGCATGGCTTCTGGCCTTCCCTCGCCTCGGCCTTTTGCTACATCTGGGAGGCAGATCCCCATGTGCCCAAAGAGCCAGGGGGGTCTCTTCGCCTTTTAGGCATTTCAAGTCGTCCTTCTGGGCCTCCGCTGCAGTTGCCTGATGGGTCAGGGCCTCTCTTGTCTCCTTACAGATACTCACCGTGAATTTGGGTCCCGGCCAGCTCTCTCTGGCTACATGCCTGAAGAAATCTGGAGGAAAGCGGGTGAGTTTGGATGGGAAGCGGGGAGATGCTTTCTTCTCTCATTGGCCTCCAGCGCTCCGTGGCTGGAGCGGGAGGTCTGCAACGTATTGCAGGAAGTGGCTGGATCCTTCTTTTTGAATTTTCTCAGAGGAGTTTAGCCGTGTTAGTCTGTTGCTGCAAAAATAGTAAAAAGCCCCGTAGCACCTTTAAGACGAACAAACGTTACTGTAGAATAAGCTTTCTTCTCTTCGTCAGATGAGAGAGAGCTGTGTTTCTCAAAAGCCTAGGCTACAATAAAGTTGGTTAGTCTTAAAGGTGCTACGGGGCTTTTTACTATTTTAATTTTTTTGACGTTTCAATCAACTCCCCCCCAAAACAGAAAGAATCCTCCCTAATCGAAGCAGCCGAGTTCTTCGTCAGATGAGAGAGCTGTGTTTCTCAAAAGACTAGCAAACCTTATTGTAGCATAAGCTTTCTTCTCTTTGCCAGTTGAGAGAGAGCTGTGTTTCTCAAAAGCTTATGCTACAATAAAGTTGGTTAGTCTTAAAGGTGCTACGGGGCTTTTTACTATTCTAAATTTTTTGACGTTTCAATCAACTCCCCCCCAAAACAGAAAGAATCCTCCCTAATCGAAGCAGCCGAGTTCTTCGTCAGATGAGAGAGCTGTGTTTCTCAAAAGACTAGCAAACCTTATTGTAGCATAAGCTTTCTTCTCTTTGTCAGAAGAGAGAGAGCTGTGTTTCTCAAAAGCCTATGCTACAATAAAGTTGGTTAGTCTTAAAGGTGCTACGGGGCTTTTTACTATTTTAATTTTTTTGATGTTTCAATCAACTCCCCCCCAAAACAGAAAGAATCCTCCCTAATCGAAGCAGCCGAGTTCTGCCGCCTCCCACAGGGCATCTAGCCAGCGCAGGCTGCGTCCGAGTTAGACATCCCAAGCAAACGGGGACTGTGCCTCCAGTGGTACAGGGCTCTTGATGCAGGTCCCCGGCTTCCTCTGGCTCTCCGTGCGGCACTGCACATTCAGGTTATTTCTGAACACCGCGTGCAGCAGATAAAACGTTATATTTAGATTGGGGATAGGTTCGGGTCAGGGTCAGAATTCAGATCTCTGCTCAGCTACAGAGCTTGCTGTATGGCCTTGGCCACTCTCTCTCGGCCTAGCAGGACGGCCCCCTTTGGTGCCCCCTAAAATCCTTAGGCGGGGGGTTGGGTAGCAAGAAATCCTGGGAAGACCGAAGAATGAGAAGGTTGGGGAAATCCTGCAAGCGGGAGAGGACCGTGGGCTTCCTTGGGCTTCCCGGTTAACTAACATGTCGAGGTCTTTGCCCCCGACCTTGCACGGGCCAGCACCTGACATTTTGGCCAGGGGGGAGGGATCCAACACTCTCTCTAAGCTGTGGAATCTTGTGAGCAGAAATTCTACTTTGTGAGCTCCCGGCACTAAAGTTGTGAGCGAGCGATTTGGCTGCTGCATAAATTAGTCTGCTTTGGAGCCATCCTTCCTGAGCTAAGACGAAAATGTGTGAGCCACAGGCTAAAAAACTGTGAGCTAGCTCACACTGACTCAGCTTAGAGGGAACACTGGGGATCCAAATGTACCTCTGTCGTGGCAGCCTTGCTAATGGGGGCTCTTGAGAGTCTGCACCACTCCTCAGGTCTTGCATCTCCTCCATGTTGTGCGCCTTGCACTGTGCTCTTCCTTTCAGAAGAAGCCGTGAACGAGGTGAAGCGGCAGGCCGTCTCCGAGCTCCAGAAGGCGGTGTCCGACGCCGAGCGGAAAGCCCACGAGCTGATCACGACGGAGCGGGCCAAGATGGAGCGGGCCCTGGCGGAGGCCAAGCGCCAGGCCTCCGAGGACGCCTTGACCGTCATTAACCAGCAGGAGGACTCCAGTGAGGTAGTGACACCCTCTCCCAACCTGGATTATGGCGCCAGAGTGGTGGGCTGGAAACAGGAATTACTCGGAGGGATCTCGCGGGTCCCTCCTGTCCCTGAATGAGTGAATTGAGAGCAGTCTGGAGCCGAATGCCCCAAGGGAGAGCCTGCCCTTAATAGCCCTGGTGGAGATGGTCTCGGTGCTCCAAGCTTGTCTTTCCATCCGCGCTGATCTGTGTGCTTTCGCCTTCTCCTGTAGAGCTGTTGGAACTGCGGGCGCAAGGCCAGCGAGACCTGCAGTGGATGCAACACGGCGCGCTACTGCGGCTCCTTCTGCCAACACAAAGATTGGGAGAAGCACCACCACGTCTGTGGGCAGACCCTCCAAGGTCTCCAAGCTTCAACCGGAGCAGCCTCGGCAGGCGGGGTAGGGCTGAGCGTGGCATCGGCTCAGCCGGACACAGTGGCCACGAGTACCTCCATCCCCAGCGTGGCCGTGAGCCCCAGTGACAGTGGCTCGGCCACCGCCTCGCGTTCTGGCACGCCGGCCACGCCAGCTCCCCTGGACCCGGCGTCCCGCTAGGAAGGCAGAAGGGAAAGGATACAGAGACATCATTGGCCACCGACTGACGCTGCTGCTAACGTTTCTCTCCAAATGAAAAACAAAACAAAACTGCATTCAATGCAAATCCTCAGCTACCTGACACGTATTTGACCTCCAAAATGACCTCTCTCTCTCTCTCTTTCTCACACGAAATCCTCACGAATTCTCAAACCTGGGCTTTAAGTGGAGTTAAGGCGAATAGCAACCTTCTCCGTTCACTCGTCAGTTTTCTTTTTAATTCTTGTTCTGATTCTTGCCGATATGATTTGGGGAGATTTCTGATTATTGCTTTGGATGAGGGATTTGTCTGCCAGCATCTCGACTCCTGGGGGAGGGGGAGAAAAGGAGAACACAACGAGAATCCCGTCTCTCTTCCGCTGGAGATGCGCACGGGGAAGGGACGACGGCACCAGGATCCCCTTCCACGGAAGGCGAAGGGGAGGAAGGCAGGAAAAGACACACGCCAGGATCTCAGTTACAGAAGCAAGATTTTTTTCTTTTTTGTAAAAAAATAATAATAACTAAATAAAAAATAAACAATAAAAACATCAACCTCTTTGGCTTTAAGTAAAACAGAAAAGAGAAGAATCCAAAAAGAACCCAACAAAACCAAGTGACGGAAGCTGACCTATAAACTACCTTGCTAGCTAGCCAAGAAAGATACCAGATTCACCTCTGCTCCAAAGGAAATCCAAAAACCGAAAAGAAAAAAAAAATCCAAACTTTTTTTCCACTGCCAAAGTTTTCTTTTTTTGTTTGGTTGGCTCCTTCTTTCTCTTTCTCCTCATTTTTGGGGGCTTTTATTTATTTACGTCTTTCGCAAACCGAGGACGAACGCATCGCAGGTCCGGCCGACGGAGGGTGTTCTGCGGATGGCGACGCTGGCGGAATTTGACTCCTTGCGTTCTTGGACAGGGTGGGAGGGGCCATTGGTGCGCCTGCTGGACCGCCATTGTGCCGGACAGAGAGCATCTGTGGGATCGAAAGAGATTTTTCATAGAATAAAGCAAAAACACACAATCCCCCCCCACCACTTTTGTATGTGTGTGCGACCGCGTGTTCGTGTGTGTGAGGCACAAGAGACTCTATGAGCTCCCTCCCTTGGTGGATTATAAATCTGTTGCATTTTCTCTCTGTCTCTCAAAGAGCATTAAGGAAGAAAAGGTGTGTCCACCTGCACACCTGCCCAGCCCGTTCCAGAGAGAGCGCTCTTTCAGAAAAACCTGTGATTCTCTTCTGCCTGTTCTCGGCTGTTTTTCAGAACAGGAGCAGAACTGAACCGTGCCGGCCTTTCTCTGCCGGGCTTCTCTGCCACTACCTCTCTGTGCTTTCCGTAACCTACCAAACCCTGGGCAGTTTCTTGCGCTTTGCCATCCTGACTTCTGCCAAACAACCGTCAGACTCAAAAGAAGCCTTTTGTCCCCCCCACCCTTTCCGAAGACTGTTTTGAAGGCCTGTAGATACCCCTTGGCTCTCCTGTCGAGTCTTTCCAATGTCTTGTGGCAAAATATCTCCGTGAAGGTCTTTCTTTCGTCCCCTCCCCCCCTTCAGTTTTGGGTTTTTGCTTTCCCCTTTTCGTCTTCCATTCCCGTCAGATTTGCCATTATTTCTGGGAGGAACCCAACAGATGCTTGTCCTTAGAGAAGAAGGGGGAGACAATGTTGATTTGTCGTGTTACTGCACATCCTTGTACAAAATCGCTGAGGACGGGCGTGCAATATGGGGAGCGGGCCCAGCAGCGGGGAGGGGGAAACGAAAAGGACTGCCCAGCCAGGGGCTCAGGGCCCAAACGCTGTACCTTTAATGTGAATGTATATAGTATTTGCAGAGGTCCAAAAATAATAATAATAATAATAACGGTGATAATAAAAAAGAGACATTTGCCAAATAATAATATAAAAAAAAAACCCAGATAAACCACTTGTGTGTGGGAAAGTTAGGAAACAGGTTTTCAAGGGAAGACAAAACCGTGCGCTCGTGACGAGTTACCATTTTGTGGCATTCGCAGAATCCTTCATGCTTGGTTTGGCTTTTCCTTTCTTTTAAAAAAAGAAAGCACAGGCAGGGTCTTGGCTGTGGCAGCACCAGGGTGGCTGGCCGGAGGACATGGCGGCGCTCTCGGGTCTCTCGTTCTTTTCTCTCCCTCCCTCTCCTGCTGTTTTCTGCCATGGTGTCCAGTTCGGCATCGTCCCACAGAAACGGGTGGTGAAGAACATTTCCTTCCGGGGCTCCGTCTTGTTTCCTCTTCCCCGCACCAGACCCCAAGAGGCCTCACAGTGGCGGCCAAGACACCCTTCCTCAGTTTGACGTTCCTCAATACGGAAGCAGGTCCGCTTTTTGCCTGGGCCCAAGTTGTGCGCCCCGAGAGGGCTGTGGTTGTTCAGTGGTTGTTTGTTCACGGTGAGCTCTGGGGTGGCGCATCCCGAAGGCAGACGTTGTGTCCTGCAGTCTCTTGAGACACGCAGTGTGGGTCTCATCTGGCAACCAGTGCTCCCTTTAAGCTGTGGAGTCTTGTGAGCAAAAACTCTGCTTGGTGAGCTACCGGCATGAAAGTGGTGAGCGAGCCATTTGGCTACAGCATAAATTAGTTTGCGCTGGAGACCTCCTCCCTGAGCGGAGGCAAAAAGTTGTGAGGCCAGAGGCTAAAAATCTGCGAGCTGGCTCACACTCACTCAGCTTAGAGGGAACGCTGCTGGCAACCCTAACTGGGCTTTTTCCTCCAGCAAGCGAGGAAGGCCACTGAGGGAAGGGAGAGAAATGCAAGAATGGGGTTAACTCCAGCGCCCCACTTCTCTGGTAGTCCCCACATCAGAAGCCATAAGGGCTGGAACCAATCTCGCGAAAGCGGATTTCAAGGGAGAGAGAAACAATCAACCAAGAGTTATCCTTGGCGAGGTGAAGGCCCGTCAAAGGCCTCCGGCCTCTGTGTTGGCTTTCCGGTAGTTCCCCTTCTACGGCCGCTGCGCCGTCAGTAGCACTACTGGTCAGCAGAGCTGGAAATTGCAGCGAAGGGAGAGGACGGTTATTTCACCGACAGTCAATGGTTCCATCTCGGCCCCTCCACGTCTCAAGTAACTTTCCCAAAGAGCAGGTTTAGTGGCGTTCTGAGTAGAAAGCTCGCCAGCCTCGGGTCGCCAGTTCCCAGGTGGGGCCTGGAGATCTCCCAGAGTTGTAACCAATGCTCCCTCTAAGCTGTGGAGTCTTGTGAGCAAAAATTCTACATTGTGAGCTACTGGCCTTAAAGTTGTGAGTGAGGGATTTGGCTGCTGCATAAATCAGTTTGCTCTGGAGACCTCCTTCCTGAGCAAAGACAAAAATGTGTGAGCCGGAGGCTAAAAAACTGTGAGCTAGCTCACACTGACTCAGCTTAGAGGGAACACTGGTTGTAACTGACCTGCAGACTGCAGAGCTTCCCTGGGGGGGGGAGGAATGGCTGTTTTGGGGGTGGACTCTACTGAGGCCCCTCCCTTCCCCCAGGCTCCACCCTCAAACCTCCAGGAATTTCTCAACGTGGAGCTGGCAACCCTATGCCAACCACAAGTGTGGCCTGCAGACCTCCTGGAATTCCAAGTGGTCTACAGACTACAGGGATGGGCTCCCCTGGAGGAAAGGGCAGCTTTGGAAGGTGGGCTCTCTGGGATTTCCCTTGGGTGGAGCAAGGGTATTATTGCATGGTGAGCCCCCCAGGTTCCAGTTTTGGTGTCTCCTTGTAGAAGGTGGCGGGTAAGGGGCGCCTCTGCCAATGATCCCAGCAAATAGGAGCTGCCAGTCAGAGTCAGAAACAGGGGCTTGGCTTTGCAGCAGGCAGAATCCCGAGTCCCGCGGCAGGCTTGGTGAGCCGGCCAGCAGGACCCTCCCCCCGACCCCTCGCACCTGCCACCCCACCCTACCCCTCCTCTGTTGGGGCTCCGCCGCCACTCTTCCTGTCCCGGTGCAAATGGCACGAGACGGGCATCTGTGCAGCCAGCCCATAAAACTCCCTTGGTGCGGGCAGCGTTTCCCCCATTTTACCCCAAAAGGTCTCTGCACCTCCCAGCAGGCTGACACAGCATTGCTCTTGGTGTCTGACTGTGCCTCTGTGCAGGAGAAGCCTTTATGGGAGGGAGAGAAGGAAGAGCCGGCGGTCACCTCTGGGGGCTGCTGCGGAACACCCAGGCCTCCTCCTGTCCCCAAGCCAGGTTGGAGCCCATGCTGGGAATTTGCCCAGTGACGGGACTGGAGTGGTTCGCTGCCATCTCACTGGGACCAGAGCCACGTGCCCGGCCATCTCTTTCTTCCCTCCCTTGCCGCCTTGCTTGTGATTGAAAGCCGCGGCGGTCCCACCCGGTCGCTCTGTGGCTGCACACCCAAGAGCCAGTGGTTCAGAGGGGGGAGACCCGACCCACGGAGCCTGACTCTGCACTTAGGGTTTCGGGAAACAAGCAGAAGGCAGAACGGAGCCAAACACCCCTTACTGGTAGTGAGAATGGTTGTTTATCCCACAATGTATGTCTATGGTTTATTCCCTCCCCCTTTAATATTTCATGCAAAGAGGTAATATATAAACGGTGTATGTCAAAGGCCTGCCCCACTCATCTCCGTGTGCGGTTCGCTTGCTCAGTCGTCTCTCATGCTTTGATTGTATCCCTCGTTTCTTTCTCATTGGCTGTTGCTCATCCGCTCTGCACTGAGACCTTGTGGTTCTACCTCCAACTGAAACCATAGATAGACAGAAATCGGAGAGGAATTGATTACGTACGGATTAAGAAGGAATTGGATGGACTTGCATTCAAATCCAAACCAAAAGCTATAGCAGGGAGGCTGGGAGGGGGCGCCGCCTTTGCCGAAGCCTCAAAGTGGCTACCCCAAAACTGACAGCTTTAACGTATAGCATTTGAGTGTCTCCCCCAACCCCATACTGCCCGTCCTAAGTTGGCTTCCAAAATGGCAACAGGAAACGAGCGAAAGCAAGAAGCAGCCAGGAAAGATGGGATGATGTGGGGGTCCTGATCCTCCGTGACGCAAAACCAATTGAAAATGTTCCTGTTGTCAGCAAGGACTTTGTTTACATTGTTCGTTGTTCAATGAGGACTTTCTTACATTGTTCACTGTTAACTGAGGACTGGCTTTCCCAGGTGCTTTGCTGTGAGACGGTCTTTTGCCACGCCACAGTAAGCATGGCCTTCCTCATGGATGTACCACCTTTCAGAATCCCCATGGCTTTCGATTAGGCCTCCTGCCATGCCAACTATAAAAGTGCTATTCCTTCTGGAACCAAAAGCAGCGGGTTGGATTTAGAAATACCCTCGCAATGTGCAGATAAGGAGAGCTTCATGGTGGTCCTTGTTTCCACACAAAGTGGACAGGCCACACACGCTTTGTGGAGGAGAGCAGAAGGCATTTGAGGAGGGGCACCAGTTTGGGAGATCTGCTAGTTGTGGGAGACCCAGAGAATGCCGGGGAGCTTCTGGCCACGGTGCGTGTGGCCCCCTTCCCTGGAAAGGTCTGAGAAGCCCCTCTTGGTTCTCTTCTAATGCTCGGGCTGGATTATTGCCCCCGTCGATGGCAATGGGGGGCTGCCTTTCCCTGCTGGGACTGACTTCTGCAGGGTTGGGTTCCTTCCCTCGGGAAGCCGGTTAAGATAACAAAAAAAAAAGCTCGGGAAAGTTGCACCGAAAGGTCTGCCCCAGAGCTGGGCAATCTGGGAAGGAAAAGAAAGGCAGGGTGCTCTCCGCTTCCGGAGCTGATGCAAGCGGAGGGAGGCAAGGCGGACCCGGAGCCCGGCAGGAGAAGGCCTCGATTCTCCTCCTCCAAGGGGCTCTTTCATTATCTCGACCCCGAGCCGGCCGGCCAGGTCTGCACTGGGATCTGAAAGAGCCCTGAAGTAAGGGGACCCCCCTGGAGGACCACCAGCCAGGAGGGGCTTGGAGATATCCCAGCATGAAAACCAACCTCCAGACTGCAGGAGTCAGTTCCCCTGGAGAGAGCGACCACTTTGGAAGACGGACTTCATGCATCACACCCTGCTGAGGTCCCTCCCCTCCTCAGACCCCTCCCCTCCCAGGCTCCGCCCACAAACACCGAGGGATTTCTCAACCCAGAGTTGAGCTGGAGGCTAAAAAACGGTGAGCTAGCTCACACCAACTCAGCTTAGAGGGAACACGGGTCCCGTCCCACCCCTGATGCTAGTTGCAGAGCAGTTCCTTGTGGTGGGGATTGGAGAGAGGCTTGCACGGAGCAGGGGTTTGGCTAAGAGCATGCCTTGCTGGGTGCACCCCCTGCAGAGTCAAAGGGGCTGCTGCCCCTGCTTCCTGCTGCACCCCTGCCAGGCCTCCAGCCGGTGAGAAACCCATCCTGGAGGAAGGTTCTCACCTGGCCCCTCACCTGACACAGGTGGGGGAGCTTTGAAATACGCCATCTCTCACCTGCCCTCCAAAGCAGCAGGGTCCGTTCTACCACCCCGGCAGCCCACCGTGCACGCTCAGACCAAGCAAAAGGAACCCAGAGTGGCAGCTATTTTGGACGATTTTGGGATAGAGCGCCTGGTTCTGCCTATGTGGATGCGGTGGACGAGCAGAGGCAGGAAGCAAGGAGCCCCCCCCCCCCCCGCATGTGCTGACATTCTCCTGGAGCCGTTGGGAAGAGATTCTCAGTCCCCGGCATGAATAGTGTACAGGCTTTGCGGCTGATGGGAAGAGGAAGCCCGAGCAGCTGGCATGCGTAGGGAACAGGCCCCGCAGGTCCCTTTGCACACCCTTGCTGTGCTCCAGAAGAAGCAAGGCTTCTTCTCACAAATGCGGGCAGGGGGCCCACCTGTGACGTTCTGGTCCTCCACGGTTTCCAGTGCAATGCCAAACCGAGCTACTCTAGTCTGAGCCCTTTGACTTCCAATAGCTCTCAGGCTCCAGGATCTCTGTACAGGATCGCACTGTTGGCTCCTTTGTTGGCATCCCGGCAAAGCAACCCTCGGAGCTGGGCAGTCCAGGAAGGAGCACGGCACTTTCAGTCCCCAGGCTCCCTGTCACTCGAGCCTGCCGAAATATTTCCCGGGCTCAGGCCTGCAGCGAAGGCAGGAAATCTCATCCCAGGCGAGGGCCGCAGAGGATGGGCAGTGGCAGGTGGACAGACGGGAGAGCGAGCCAACTAGAGCATCGGCGGGGCGGAGAGCAGAGGCTCAGGGGAGAAGGGCCAGACGGTTGTCTGAGTTGCTGTCCGGATTTTGATGCTGTGGTTCCAGGATACGTTCTTTGCCAGGCTGTTGCTTCGGCCGAGAGGCTGAGGACATTCGGGACATGACGGATGGGAAAGGGCAGGTTATCAGAGACTGGTGGGCTTCCTGAGCCGGTGCCCCCCACTTCTTCTGCCGCCCTGTCCCCACCTGCTGTCAGGGCACAGCAGAGAGCAGAGCGTGAAGGCCCAATACCTGCAGAAGACCCTGATGGCTGTGTACACCTTGCTCAGGGACTTGCAAAAGGGACTCCCTGTGCTGCTTTTTCTCCGTAGCAGGAGGTCTTGGGCTATCTGCCGCAGCTTCCTCCCTTCCCCAGCATGGCTCTCCTCCAGTTTGGTGTCGTGGTTAAGTGCGCGGACTCTAATCTGGGAGAACCGGGTTTGATTCCCCACTCCTCCTCCACTTGCACCTGGCTGGATGACCTTGGGCAAGCTGTAGTTCTGATAAGAGCTGTCCTTGAAAAAGAGCAGTTTCTCTCAGAGCTCTCTCAGCCCCACCTCCCTCACAGGGTGTATGTTGTGGGGAGGGGAAGGGAAAGGAGTTTGTAAACTGCTCTGAGACTCCCTTGGGGTACTGAAGGGCAGGGTATAAATCCAATCTCTTCTTCCTCTAGGAAAGGTTTATGGACATTTATGCCTGAGGGAGGGGTTTTGGGGGGAAGCAGAGTGGCGGCCCAACCTTTGTGCCGAGCTCAGGTGGTGTGTTTTGCTCTTCCTCCTTTAGCAAACAAATTGCAACGTGTTCTCTCACTGGGCTGTCTTCCCTGGACGTGCACAAAAATGATGCGAGGAACCTGATTTACTCACCTGTAAGCCCTACTCCCAAGTCAATGTGCAGCCTAAGGTCTGCTCGGTCTCCAAAGTAGCACTTCAGAATATACTTTAATGCTGCACCAAAAAGCAGAAGAGATGTTTTTAAGCAGAAAGGTCGACTTGCAAACATTCTGTCCCCCCGTATCACTTGCAAAAAAAAAAAAATGCCTTCTATCATCTGCTTTGCCGTTTCAGTTCTTTTCTGGTCTTCCTCCTGTGCTTGGTGGGCTTCTAACCAGAGTTATTAGAGGAATGAACTGTGGAGTGTAAAATGGCGACACGTCCACGCTGGATGTGGCCATTTGGGCAGGCAAGAGCAAAGGCAGGTGGCTGTTTTCAGACAGGCAGACCTTTCCCACGGTGTTTGGCGCACCGAATCGGTTCTGCCGATGTCTCCGTGTGGGTCCCCAGCACAGCTTGTCTTTCCAGGCCTTTGGGAAATGGGTTGAATGAACACCATTTTGTTCATTTGGATCTGGGCTTGTGTAATACGTAAGATTTTAATAATGTGTCAGAATCTATGGAAAGGACTGACTTGCCCTGTCTCCAGAAGCTGCTCATCCAGTTCAAACTCTGGCCAGGGTGGGCTGACCATCGAGCTGACCAGGAAAGTTCCTGGTGGGTTCCTGGCTGCCGGCAGCAAGAGGACGCGAGACCGCTACAGCTTTGGTGGTCCCGCTGCAGCCACGCAGCTCTGAGCTGGGCTGCAGGGGCCTCACCGCGCATTCTCCTTTGCAACGTGCCAGTTCTCTCTCTTACAAAACGGGGAGGCACTGGGACTTGGGAAGTGGCCCACGTTTCCCACCTCCTGCTCCTCCCCTGCCTGCCGTCTTTGACTTTGTCTCGTCACCCATTGCGCCGGGGAGCTCCACTCAGCTTGGGGTTGCCAACCTCCAGGAATGGCCTGGGGACCTCCTGGAATCACAACTCCTCTCCAGACTACAGATACCGGTTTCCCAGGAGAAAGCGGCTGACTTGATAGCTCTACACTCTGCTGAGCCCATCCTGCCATACCCAAGCCCTCTCTCCCCAAATCCCCGGGAATTTCCAGACCTGGAGCTGGCCACCCTAACCCGGCTGCTGTCTCCCCTTTGCCAGCTTTGCCAGTTTCTTAGAAGAAACAAACAAACAAAAAAGGAGCGGAACCACCATACAAGAAATGGTGCAAAACACAAGAGACCGCTGGCTGAAATCACTTAAAGTGAACAATATATATATAATTATATAAAAAGAATATTTAATGCCGAGTTCACTATCAGTATAACTGGGTGAAACCTAAGTATTCTTACAAGGAACAACACTGATGCAGAAGAATAAAGTCACAAAGGTACAAAAATTTCAATGTGTCTCACTCCTGTTGTATGATCCTTTGCGACTGATTACACTGATGTCTGTATGTGTTACTACTACTGAGATTGAGCCCCACGATAGCCTTTTGGCTTTGAAAAAGGATTATTCGAAACGTGGCAGCTTGCATCCGGACTACGTGTCGTCGTTTATAGCTTATGGACTTCAAGATTATTTGGGATCCTCCTGGAACTATATGAGTCAACTCCATGATGAATGCATGTCAAATTGGACTATGAAATTATAATACAATGAAATTTTTGAGACTGCCAGTTTGGTGCAGTGGTTAAGTGTGCGGACTCTAATCTGGGAGAACTGGGTTTGATTCCCCACTCCTCCACTTGCACTTGCTGATGTGACCTTGGGTCAGTCACAAGCTCTGGCACAGCTGTCCTTGAAAAAGAGCAGTTTGTGTCAGAGCTCTCTCAGCCCCACCTAACTCACAGGGTGTCTGTTGTGGGGAGGGGAAGGGAAAGGAGTTTGTAAGCCGCTCTGAGACTCCAAGTGAAGGGCGGGGTATAAATCCAATCTCTTCTTCCTCTTCTTCTACCTTTGGGACTTTATTCTTCTGCATTAGTGTTGTTCCTTGTAAGTTCCTTAGTCAGACCTGGGCTCCTGTTGAGACCGAGCACCAAGGGTGTCTTCTGTGCAGCGCTTCCAGCATAGCTGAGTGAAAGGAAAGCCTTGGGCGCTTCCTTTGCACCTGATTCCAGAGGTCCGCATGGGCGTGGTGTCTGCTAGGGGGGACCTGCCAAAAGGATAAAGTTGCCAGCTCTGGGTTGAGAAATACCTGGAGGTTTGGGGCGTGGAGCCGGAGAAGAGACCCAAACCCCAGCTTCTTCATTGCCTACGTGACATGTTCAACGTAGACCAGGGGCCTTCAAGTCTAGCTTTTAGCATGGACGTGTGAAAGAATGTGGGTTATAAAGTTTGTTCAGGCCATCTGGCCTCACCATTTGGCTTTGCAGCGGGAAATAAGGCACAGCCTGTCATCAGAATGTAATCACAGGAGAAGGCATGTGAATTTAGAAAGCAATATTTTCTATACTTCACTGAGGCATAATACCATAGAGTCCATCTTCCAAAGCGGCCGTTTTCTCGGGGGGGGGGGGGGTGCTCTATCCTGGAGACCAGTTGTAGTACCGGGAGATCTCCAGCCGCCACCTGGAGGTTGGCGGCCCTCCCAGAGGATGGCACGGGGTGGCAAAATTCCCCACCCACATAGCTCGTGTGAAAATGAAAGAAGGAAAGAGCCAGCTGTGTATCAGTACTCTGAGCGGGGCAAGACTCTGGGAGGCAGAGTTCTTTCGGAGGCAGAGGCTCTTCCGCAGTGATGCCTCCATGCACCATAAGTGAGGGGCGCATCACTTCAGCAGATGTGGCTCTCCATCTCTTGCAGGGGGAAGAAAGCCTTTGATCTGATCCTTGGAGCACCGAGGCAGGGTGGAGCCCGTGGGCAGAAATACAAAGCCGATCTAGCTTTAAAGACTTTGTGCTGAACCTCAACCAGATGGGCAAATCCTGGCATCCATTCCAGCTTCAACAGTTCTTTAGGTAGAAATCAAAATGAAAACAGGCTCAGGATTGGGGATGGAGATTCCACGTCCTTAAAAACCAACCGACAGCCTCCTCTGAACTAGAGATGTAAAATTTCCGGAAATTTTGAAGCTCGGGAAAAAAACTCTTTTTTTTCTGGGGGGAAAGGACATTTTCGGAAAAATGGAAAAAACCCGTTACATTAGCACTTTTTTTCTTTTCCAGATTGAAAGATTCTGTTACTTTAGGAACATAAAATATGACTATGGACATTTTTACTCGGCATGAAATCATCACAACGAGCATATTAAAAATATAGTGTATCCAAACAATTATTACAAAGAGAATACTCACCCACATGCAAAAACAAAACTGAAAGCTCCTAAAGAAAGAAATGCATCTTGTTCTTGCATTGGAGAGTTCAGTTTGTAACCTAGAACTTGCTTGTCCTCAGTGCACAGAAATTAGATCAATCTGATAAACTACATATTTTTTAGAAATGATTTGGAAAATATTTGAACACCTTGTCTTAAAACATTTTATTCATCATGTTAAAATAAAACGTTCCATAATCAATATTTTTGTCTTTTCTTTTTTTCAATTTTTCCAATTTTTCGGGAAAAAACAAAAAAGGCTTCAGGAAAAAACCGGAAAGAAACCATTTCCCCCCCGAATTTCTCCGGTTTTCCCCCGGGCCTTCACATCTCTACTCTGAACCTCATTCTTGTGGGTAGGACCTAATCAAAGCAATTGGGGGGGGGCATAGAAAGAGCCCCTCTTTGGCTTGAGGGGGGGCCTCGAGGCCGGCTCTGTCCCCAGTGGGAAGGGAGGCTGCCTCGGGAGGGGAGACGGCCCCCCACGCTGCCGGTGCCGTGCAGCATCAGAAGCCCCGGGTGGAGGAGCGCACTGTTCTCAGGGTTTCGGGAGGTGGTGGGCTACGCTTAGAACTGTGCAATACTTGAATCGGAGGGGGGTGGGTTGTGAAGAGGAAGGCGGGAGGGGCGGTGCTTGTACAGAATGGCGCGTGTATGTGTTTGCAAAGATGTTTTACAGAGAGGAGAATAATAGAAATTTAAACAAAAAGAACCATAACCCCCCCACCCTCCACCACCACCCCTTCCCCTGGTGTTTGTGGGTTTCTGTGGCCATTCCCGAGAAATGGCGATGTGGTAGGAGGGTTTTGTCCCGTCCCCCTTCGGTTTTCTTTTGGCATGCGCTCCCTTCTCCCTCGCTGTTTCCTGCTTTCTCTAAATGTACTGTATGTTTGACCTGTGGAAGATGTAAACATTATGATTCAGGTTACGTCTGTTCTTAACTCTGTATCTGTGTAATAAAGAAAATTTAATATCACCCACCAGGATTAATTTCCTTGGCTTCCTCGTCCTTCTGCCATGTCCATCTTTTTGCACAGACGCAAGAGTGACGGGGCTGTGGGGTGCTGGATGGACACCCAGCTGCTTGGAAGACGGCCACAACGTGGGAAGGGGCCACGGCTCACAGGCGGGCACTCTGCTTTCCCTGCAGAAGGTCCTGGGTTCAGGTCCTGACATTTCCAGTTGCAAGTGGAATTGCCAGCTCTGGGTTGGGAAATACCTGGAGCTTTGTAGGGGTGGGGGTCTGAGGAGGGTGAAGTTTGAGATCATCTGGAATACCAGAAGATCTCCAGCTGCCACCTGGAGTTTGGCAACCCTAGTTGCAAGGGTCATGGGTGGTGGGAGAGACTGTCCTCTGTGTGAAACCCCTGGGCAGGGTGGAAGGGCTGCTTGACTTGCATGCAGAAGGTCCCAGGTTCAAACGTGTTGAAGCCCAGCAGTCATCTTTGACGGCCACTGCCGGTCCGTGCGGGGAATGCTGAGACAGATGGCCCAGAGGTCTGACTCAGCAGAAGGGAGCATCAAATGCCAAAAAGGGCTCCATCCTTCCCGAGAGAAAGTGCAGCCCCCAGCGGGCCCTGGTCTGTCATTTCTCAGCACCTAAAAATGTAGCGATTGTTATTTGTTTATTAAAACACGTACGTCCTGATTTCCTTAAGGGAGGCCTTAGTTCGAGGCCATTGCGAAAGGAGCTGGTGAAAACAATGAAGCCTCTGGTTCAAACCTGACCTCTGCCACAAATTCTCTTGCAAGGCTTTCCTTCCTGCCTCTCTTTGGTAACAGGGAACTTTGGGTCCTGGCCAGCCTTCCATGGCTGTCCTAAGGATTACAGTCAGATAATGTATACTAAGTGGTTTCAGCACTATAAATGTGAAATATTTTTATATTGATGGAGAGAAGGCGCCATGGCTCAGTGGAAGATCCTCTGCTTGGCATGCCAAAGGTTCCAGGTTCAGTCCCCGGCATCTCCAGTTAAAGAGGACCAGGCAGGAGGTGATGGGAAAGACCTTTCTCTGCCCGAGACCCTGGAGAGCAATTGCCGGTCCGCGTAGACAGCACTGCCCTTGGTGGACTGGAGGTCTGGTTCAGAATAAGGCAGGTTCTTGTGTGTTCATGTGTGATTGATCCTGAAGGGTTTACGGAATTACCAAGCAACTTGCGACCGCAGAGCAAAAGCCACGGAGCAGGGTTTGGACCTTCGGGCTGTGATTTACTGTGCCAGGGGTCCTCAGAAACAGCTACTCTGGCTTGAGGAAGGGGCATTTCTCTACCATTACCCAACCCACCCTTTGTGATCTGCAGAGCAGGCCCCATCAGTGACTCAAGGGGAGGGTTCCATAGACACCTTCCAGCCTTCTCTGGCACGTCAACAGCATACACACGGACACACACACACAAAACCAACTCCTACTGAATTAGACCATTGGTCCATCAAGGTCGGTATTGTCTACTTGCAGGGGCCCTCAGGGTCTCAAGTGCCTGGTCCTTTTAATTGGAGACGCTGTAGCTACAGTGGGGCTCTTGGGGGGCTGTGCCCCCTTTCTTAAAGGCACAGCCCCACAAGATTTTCTCCTGTAAATGCTTTTTTCAGTAATTTTAAAACATTTTTAAAAGGTGTGCACTCCTTTAAGCAGAGTGGGGTGCTGTGGTTGACTAATTCCGGCACTGAGCAAGGGGGATGGAGTAGGTGACCTCTAGGATCCCTAAGAAACTGGTCTCTTTTAAGAGAGTTTTTCTGCCTCAGTGTTAGCTTTCTTGGCTATAGAAATCATCACCCCACCTGCTGGCTTGTTATCAGAATTGTTGCTTAGGCTGGCAGAAGTGATTAACTTGCAGGAGCTGAGAACTGTCATCTAAAGTGGTTGACAGCTTGCAGTTTAGAGATCTATCCTGGTAACAGCTTTCTATTGGCTAAAGAGCCAGTTTGGTGTAGTGGTTAAGTGTGCGGACTCTAATCTGGGAGAACCGGGTTTGATTCCCCACTCCTCCACTTGCACCTGCTGATGTGACCTTGGGTCAATCACAAGCTCTGGCACAGCTGTCCTTGAAAAAGAGCAGTTTGTGTCAGAGTTCTCTCAGCCCCACCCACCTCACAGGGTGTCTGTTGTGGGGAGGGGAAGGGAGTATTGTCTACTTGCAGGGGCCCTCAGGGTCTCAAGTGCAAGTCGTTTACATCACCTCCTGCCTGGTCCTTTTAATTGGAGACGCTGTAGCTACAGTGGGGCTCTTGGGGGCTGTGCCCCCTTTCTTAAAGGCCACAGCCCCACAAGATTTTCTCCTGTAAATGCTTTTTTCAGTAATTTTAAAACATTTTTAAAAGGTGTGCACTCCTTTAAGCAGAGTGGGGTGCTGTGGTTGACTAATTCCGGCACTGAGCAAGGGGGATGGAGTAGGTGACCTCTAGGATCCCTAAGAAACTGGTCTCTTTTAAGAGAGTTTTTCTGCCTCAGTGTTAGCTTTCTTGGCTATAGAAATCATCACCCCACCTGCTGGCTTGTTATCAGAATTGTTGCTTAGGCTGGCAGAAGTGATTAACTTGCAGGAGCTGAGAACTGTCATCTAAAGTGGTTGACAGCTTGCAGTTTAGAGATCTATCCTGGTAA
>NW_015175462.1:133110-136453 GCF_001447785.1 Gekko japonicus
CCACAAAATCCTGGGACTGTCTGAAGAAGAGATTGGATTTATACCCTGCCCTTCACTACCTTGGATTTATACCCTGCCCTTCACTACCCAAAGGAGTCTCCGTGCAGTTTACAATCCCTTCCCCTTCCCACAACAAACACCCTATGAGCACTGTTCCCTCTAAGCTGTGTTAGTGAGAGCTAGCTCACAGTTTTTTAGCCTCCAGCTCACACATTTTTGTCTCAGCTCAGGAAGGATGGCTCCAGAGCAAACTACTTCATGCAGCAGCCAAATCGCACGCTCACAACTTTAATGTCAGTAGCTCACCAAGTAGAATTTTTGCTCACAAGACTTTTGCACAGCTTAGAGGGAGCACTGCCTATGAGGTAGGTGGGGCTGAGAGAGCTCTCTCAAGAGCTGCCCTTGAGAGAACAGCTCTGAGAGAACTTGTGATTGACCCAGCTGCAAGCGGAGGAGTGGGGAAGCAAACCCGGTTCTCCCAGTTTAGAGTCCGCGCTCTTAACCAGGACACACCGAACTGCTCTGCATGCAAAGCAGATGCTCTGCCACTGAGCCACAGTCCCTTCCGACCTTCTCCAGGCCCCTAAAGGGTCACCGGAGCCCTTGATGGAAGTATTTGGGACCTCTCTGTTGGGCAGGTAGGATGACTCTAGCATCTCTTTCATGGCTCAGATTCAGTACAAAGGCTGTTTATATATTTCACATGTGTGAAAATTAATATGTTTTGCTGTATCTTGAGACATGAGGATGATTACTTCTTTCATCTCCTTAATGAAAACATAATTTTAAAAGCTATGCCCCAGGGCATAAATCCTGGAAATATAGTACTTAGGTAATGAAACCCACTTTGAGCCTCCGTGAATAGAACAGCAGGTGGGATATAAATGTTTTAGCCAATAAATAAATGAACTAAGGGCAGGGGGTTCCAAAGTGCACAGCCGAGATATTCTTTGCAGTATTATGGAAGGAAGACTGGACAGAAGAAGAAGAGAGGAGAGATTGGATTTATACCCCGCCCTTCACTCAGAGTGGTTTACAAACTCCTTCCCCTTCCTTCTCCCCACAACAGCCACCCTGGGAGGTGGGTGGGGCTGAGAGAGCTCTTGACAGAAACTGCTCTTTTTCAAGAACAGCTCTTATCAGAACTACGGCTTGCCCAAGGTCATCCAGCAGCTGCAAGTGGAGGAGTGGGGAATCAACCCCAGTCGTCCCAGATTAGAGTCCACACACTTAACCACTACATCAAGCTGCCCACAGGTGGCTTGGCTCAGACATACTCCCAAAGTTGACGGGATGTTTGGACAGATTCTGACTCTCCCATAGCAACTGCTCATGCTTGTTCAGTGGGGCTGAATGTGTCCGAGAGCCCCCTGCCCTTTTGGAGGACTGGTCATGTGAGTTCATTGTTAGGGATTTCTGGCTGCCAGATATACAGAAGGAACACTGTCAGACAATGGAGCAGGAAAGACACTCTGCACATGCTCAAGAGTGCATGCTTCAGGAAAATCATTCCGAAGAAGGAGCTGTGTTCGTCTGTTGCAGCACTTTTCAACAGAACACGTTCTTATTTTGGCAGAGGCTTTCACAGACCAGAGTCTGTTTCCTCAGCTGCAACCTCGTGCATTCATTTCATATGCCGATAATCTCCAGATGAAGTAGATCAGTTCCCCGGCCTGAAGGAAACGGCTGCGTTGGAAGGTGGCCTCAATGACATTGCACCCTGCCAAAGTCCAATGCTCCGTCTAAGCTGTGGACTCCTGTGAGCAAAAATTCTACTTGGTGAGCCACTGGCATTAAAGTGGTGAGCAAGCGATTTGGCCCCTGCATCAATTAGTTTGCCCTGGAGCCATCCTCCCTGAGCTGAGACACAAATGTGTGAGCCGGAGGCTAAAAAACTGTTAGCTGGCTCACACTCACTCAGCTTAGAGGGAACACTGCTGAAGTCCTCTTCCCCCAAACCCCCTCCAGGCTCCATTCCCCAAATCTCGAGGAATTTCCCAACCCAGACCTGGCAGCCACACACCGGAAAGCCCCCACCCCCTTCAATTGCCTGCCTTTGACAAGCAGCTCCCCTCCCCGCCTAGTCACTAGTTCCGCCCCCAACGCTGCACCGGATTGGCTGCTGACCTATCAAATAGAGCACCTGCGGGCTGGCTCACCTGTTGCTGCCTCCACCGGGTCCCGGACTTCTTCCCCTTGCTGGGGAGGAGGAGAAGTTGGCCGGCTGATGCAAAGGCGGGGTGGGCTGCAATGTTTGGCCTCGGGGCCAGGTAAGGCTTAGTCTGTCTCGGAGCCCTGTCAGCCTACTAAGTTCCCTCTAAGTTGCAGAGTCTTGTGAGCAAAAATGCTACTTTGTGAGCTGCTGGCATGAAAGTTGTTAGCGAGCAATTTGGCCGCTTCAGAAATTAGCTTGCTCTGGAGCCCTTCTTCCTGAGCTAAGACAAAAAAATGTGAGCCAGAGGCTATTAAACTGTGAGCCGGCTCACACTCACTCAGCTTAGAGGGAACACTGCAAGTTCGGAAGTGCCCCGCGGAGGCCGTCCTCTGGGGCCGGGGGCGGAGTGGTCCCGCCTGGAAGCAGCGGTTGGGGCTGGAAGCGAGGAAACGGCTTGTGCTGCCATCGGGACCAATGTTCCCTCTAAGTTGTGGAGTCTTGTGAGCAAACATTCTACTTTGTGAGCTCCTGGCATTAAAGTTGTGAGCAGGCGATTTGGCGACCGCATCAATTAGTTTGCTCTGGAGCCCTCCTTCCTGAGCTAAGGCAAAAATGTGTGAGCCGGAGGCTAAAAAAATGTGAGCTAGCTCACACTAACTCAGCTTAGAGGGAACATTGATCGGGACTAGCCCGGGTGCCCCGCATATTGGGAGGCTTTTCTGCAGGCGTCGCCCTCGAGCCTTCTGCAACCAAATGCCCTCCCTTCTAGTGGCGCACGCAGCCTTTCCTTTTTTCTTTTCCCAATGGGGAAAAACCGACGTAAGGAGGAGGTGCAGCCCCTAGCCAGGGATTTCTAACTCGGGGGGGGGGGCACTTAACCAATTTAGATAATTTGATTAATTCTCCCGCTGCGCGCCCCTCCCCGCATCTCGAGCGCAGCCCTCCTGCCAGGGCCGGATTTAGACTTGCTGAGGCCCTAAGCTATACAAAACCCAGAGGCCCCCTACTGTTTTAAATCACATCAGCTGGTCTCAGAAAAATTTAAAATATATACGCCTTTTTAATATTTGAAATCATTTTTATATTGTGTTTTTATTCGAGGCCCCAGCAGATTGCGAGGCCCTAAGCTGTAGCTTATTTAGCTTATGCGTAAATCCGGCACTGCCTCCTGCCTGTTTCCAGCCGCCC
>NW_015175462.1:136827-140575 GCF_001447785.1 Gekko japonicus
GGGGGCGCCTCGGGCCTGAGAAGGGGTCTCTCCCCCCCCCATTCTGTCTCAAATGATCTTCCTTCCTTGCTCAGCGCCATTGGCTTTCTTGGGTTCGAGGGGGTCTTGGGTTTGAGGGAGCCAGTTTGGCGTAGTGGTTAAGTGCGCGAGCTCTAATCTGGGAGAACCGGGTTTGATTCCCCACTCCTCCGCTCGCACCTGCTGATGTGACCTTGGGTCAGTCACAAGCTCTGGCACAGCTGTTCCTGAAAGAGCAGTTTCTGTCAGAGCTCTCTCAGCCCCACCCACCTCACAGGGTGTCTGTTGTGGGAGGGGAAGGGAAAGGAGTTTGTAAGCCGCAGACTCCTTCGGGTAGTGAAGGGCGGGGTATAAATCCAATCTCTTCTTCTTCTTCTTCTTAATTGAGGCACAGAGCCAAGCTAGGAGTCCAGTGGCGCCTTGAAGACCAACAAAGTTTGACTTTCTTGTTGGTCTTAAAGGTGCCACTGGACTCTTAACTTGGTTCCATTGCTTCAGACCAACACGGCTGTCCACCACCTTGATTTAACTTAGGCCAGTGATGGTGAACCGTTTAGAGGCCGAGTGCCCAAACTGCGACCCAAAACCCACTTATTTATTGCAAAGTGCCAACACGGCCATTTAACCTGGATACTGAGGTTTTACTTTAGAAAAAACAACTCATACATTAACTTAAGATGATCCAAACAAAGTAAGGAAAGCGATCCCAAAGGCTTTCATTGACTTAAAATGATTTGGCAGAGAATTCGACACTTTAATTCGATGGCATGCGTGCCCACAGAGAGGGCTCTGAGTGCCACCTATGGCACACGTGCCATAGGTTCGCCACCACTGACTTAGGGTCTGTTTGGGCACTCTGCCCTAACCCTAAAACATACCCTCTGTATTCAAACCAGAAGCGGAATCTTGTGCTGATTCTCTGCAATGGTTTTGCTTTGCACGTAGGGCTGCCCGCTCCAGGAGGGGAAGTTCCCAGAGCCTTTTTTGGGTAGGGCCTAAGGAGGGTGGAGATTGCGGAGGGAACTGAACAGACGAACTCTGTCATCTGGAGAGCGGTTGTAATTCCAGGTGGTCTCCAGGCGCTGCCTGGAGGATCACAACCAGTGTTCCCTCTAAGCTGAGTTAGTGTGAGCTAGCCCACAGATTTTTAGCCTCCAGCTCACACATTTTTGTCTTAGGTCAGGAAGGATGGCTCCAGAGCAAACTAACGTATGCTGTAGCCAGATTGCTCGCTCACACCTTTAATGCCAGTAGCTCACAAAATAGAATTTTTGCTCACAAGACTCCACAGCTTAGAGGAAACAACCCCCCTATTGCATGCCTAGCACCTGCAACAGCTGTCCTTAAAATAACGGATGGGAGTGTTGGTTGCAGTTTAACCTTGGCTATATCCCAGAGCTGGCCATATATGTGTCTACCATATATGAAGTCGCCTGTGTTTTGTAGCTTGCTTTTAAATAATAATAATAATCTACTTGATAATGGTCTGCCTTTTTTGGTGAGACTCGAAGCAGACTGTGAAATCAGAAAGGCCCTGGAACAGAGAAAATGCTGCAAGATGCATAACAGGGCATCTTTAGAGGCAACTGGGCATTTTTAGACGGCTTTGGTCGGTCAGGGTACAACTAGAGTGCCTCCCGTGGGGCCCCTGCTGGTGTGGCACTTTTCTCAGTGGGCGTGGCTCACAGGAGGAGGAGGAGGAGACCCTGCCCGTCACTCGGACTCTCAGAGCGGCTTACAATCTCCTTCCCTTCCTCCCCCCACAACAGACACCCTGTGAGGGAGGCGGGGCTGAGAGAGCTCTGAGAGAACTTGTGACTGACCCAAGGTCACCCAGCCGGCTGCATGTGGAGGAGTGGGGAATCAAACCCGGTTCTCCAGATTAGAGTCCAGCTGCTCCTAACCACTACACTGTCAGAGTGATGGGCAAGTGTGATCTGTGGGGTAGCTCCGCACTGTTGCGGGGAGAGGCCCATCATGGCATAGTGGTTAGAGTGTTGGATTAGGAACTGGGAGACCGAGGTTCAAATCCCCACTCTGCCATGAAAGCTCACTGGATGATCTTGGTCCAGTTGCACACTCAGCCTTGCCTACCTCACAAGGCGGTTGTGAACATAAAATGGTGCCCTAAATCAAGGAAACAAAGAGTGTCTGGGGATTTTTGCGCTTTTTGTGAGGCTATAAAACGGTGATTTTTGTTCTTATGGGAGCAGCTAATTTCTCAGGATGAGAAGAACTCTAAAGGCCTTCGCAGAGGTTCTGTCCTGCTTTACCATTTGAGCCAGGCTCAGGCTGAGAATGCATGGGAGTAGCAACAAAAAACTCCCCTGAGCATGTACGAAGCAGCTTTGCTTCTACACTGTAGCAGTCATAGGCAGCCTTTGGTCCTTCCAGAAAGCATCTAAAAGAATTTAAGAAGAGCTCTGCTGGATCTAACCAGTGATCCATCTAGTCCAGCATCCTGTCTTACATGGTCGCCAACTGGTTCCTCTGGATGGCCAACAACAGGGCTTAGAGGCCGAGGCCCTCCCCTGAGGTTGCCTCCTGGCTCTGGGATTCAGAGACTGCCTCTGAGTGTGGAGGTTCCCCTCAGTCACCGCGGCTCGTAGCCACTGATAGACCTATCCTCCGTGAATCTATCTAATATCCCCTTTTAAAGGTGTTTATTCCTGTGGCCATCACTACATCCTCTGGCAGCGAATTCCACATTTTAATCATTCTCTTGTAAAGTTGTATTTCCTTTTCTCTGTCCTGAACCATCAGTTTCATTGGATGCCCTTGAGCTCTAGTCTTTTGGGAGAAGGAGAAAAGGTTGTCTTTGTCAACTCTTTCCACCCTATGCATAATTTTATAAACCTCTGTCATGCCCCCGCCATCTCTCTTCTCAACTGGGATTAGTGGATATAACTTTTCCAACCCATTTGAGTCCCAGCCACACTTGATAGGAACTGGAGGGTTCCCCTATTCTGCACCCCCCCAGACCCCATAATGAGAGTCAGTGTGGGTTTCTGGTTTGGTTAGAGGGCTGGACTAGGATATGAGACCCACAGGCTCCAGTCCCTACTTTGCCAGGGAAGCTTGCTGGGTGACCTTGGGCCAGTCACGCATGTGTAGCCTAAACTACCTCACAGGGTCGTCGTGAGGATAAGACAGAGGAGATGAGAACGATATGAGCCACTTTGGGGGTCCTCATTGAGAAGAAGTAAAAGTAAAGGTTTCCTTTGCTTGAGAGCTAGTCGAATCCGACTCTAGGGGGTGGTGCTCATCTCCGTTTCCAAGCCGAAGAACCAGCGCTGTCCGAAGGCTTCTCCGTGGTCACGTGGCCGGCATGACTAAACGCTGAGGCGCACGGAACACTGTTACCTTCCCACCGAAGCGGTACTTATTTATCTACTTGCAATTTCTTGCTTTCGAACTGCTAGGTTGGCAGGAGCTGGGGCCAGAGACGGGAGCTCACTCTGTCACGTGGCACTCAGGTCTCGAACTGCCGAACTACCGACCTTCTGGTCTGCAGCTCAGCGTCTTAACCTCTGAGCCACCCTGGCCTCATTGGGAAGAAATGAAGTATAGGATGAACAATGCCCTGTAATCAGGCCTCTTTCTTTGATTCCCTGCTTGTTCCCACCTCTGACTTCTAGCGCTTGTTTTTGCCCAAGTCCCCTTTTCCCAGACGCTGGGTCCTGGTGGCGTGACCCCCCTCCTCCAGCCTCAGCGGAGTCCCCCTGGAATG
>NW_015175462.1:140615-141392 GCF_001447785.1 Gekko japonicus
GGGAGCTGAGTCCGCTGGAAAGAGACAGCCTTGACCTCCTGGAAGCCGAGGACCCCGTGAGTCTGCGCTCCTCTGCGGGCCGGGAGAAAGAGGGTGTGGTGCGCTGGAGAGCTTGTCGACTTTGGGGGCTGCCCCCCCCAGGGGGTCTCCGTGCCTCAAGAAGCTGGCAGCAGCTTTAAGTCACCAGCAGAAATTGCATTTGGAAGGGGTGGGGCTCCAAGGGGAAGGGGAGGGTTGGCCACTCTGGGTTGGGAGATTCCTGGAGATTTGGAGTCTGGGGAGGGGAGGGACCTTAGGAGGATATAAATGCACTTCCCACCCCACCCGCAAAGCTGCCATTTCCTCTAGGGGAACTGACCTCTGTAGTCTGAAGATGAGTTTTCTGGGAGAACTCCAGGCCCCAGCTGGAGGTTGTAGAAACGACAGAGAGATCACGGGAAGGATGCAAACAGTGACGGAAACAACCGTGATATAGCAGTATGAAAATATATTTAGACTGCTGTTTTGCAGTGAGTAGCAGGGGTCATTTCCTGCAGGAGCACACAGGAGCGGAGCTCCGGCAGTAAAGAGCCCAGGGGGCGGGCACATGCAAGAAGCCCCACCCCCTGCTCCCAGCAGCCCTCAGTCAGAGCAAAAGGCAGCCAGGTAAGTTGCAGAGATACCCCCAGCCCCCCAGTCCAAAACAGTCCAGTGGCACCTTTAAGACCAAGTTTTATTCAGGCACAAGCTCTCCCTCCTCCCTCCTCTGCGAAGACAGATCTGCATGTCCCCCCCCCC
>NW_015175462.1:141497-148866 GCF_001447785.1 Gekko japonicus
CACGTCCGGTGATCTCAGGGGGTGGGGCATATGCAAATAAGTCATGCTAATGAGTTATGCTAATGAGCTCCTGCACCTCCTTTTCTACGAAATGACCCCTGGTGAGTAGTATTTCTTCAACAAGTAATAAAGATGTACGCATACACACAACGGAATCTGCATGTACTACCGTTTCACATGACCGCTTTTTCTAAGTGTGCTGCGTGAGTAACATTCGTTTGCAGGTGACGCCAACAATTCTAATCCATGAAATTGACACTTGACATTCTTCCCGCTTCAGTGGAACAGATTCTTTCCGTACTACTCACTGCAAAACAGCAGTCTAAATATATTTTCATAATGCTATATCCCAGCTGGAGGTTGGCAGCCCTAGGAGAGAAGGCTGACCTGGAGAGGATGCTGAGCGGAGATGTCTCTGTGCAGATGGATTCCCACCCACACCCAGCCCACACTGAAGTCCACCACAGTCCCCATTTTCTGCACTCAACAGTCAGCCAAAGACATTTTGCTGTTGAGCTGGCTGAACCCCAAAATCCAGGTTGGCATGTCCTTCCCAGCTGCCACTCTGGACACCCTGGAAAATGTTCCTGTGAGGCTCTTTGTGCTCTTGGGATGTGTCTGGGCAGGGCCGGCTCGAGGTTTTTCGGTGCCCTAGGCGAAACTAGCGCCCCCCCAGGCGAGGCTGCCTTGTGGCGACCCCCCCCTCCGCCACGTGCCTCTCCGGCACTCAAGACGGGTGCTAAGCTGGGCGCATCGGGTGTGGGGGAGAGGGGGCTACAAGGCTCTTTGGAGGGTGGCCCTTCTGCTTTTTCTCCCCCCCGTCTCCTTCCCCCCTGGGGAACCGGGACCCCCCCCAGCCGCATGCGCGCTGTCCCTTTGCAGTGACCCCCCCGGTCAGGGACTAGATGCATGCAGGGCTTTTGGCAAGGGGGGACTTTTGGCAGTGGGGGGGCGGGTGCAGTTTGGCGCCCTTAAGGGCCGGCCCGCTCTAAGCGAATGCCTAGTTCGCCTAGTGAGTGAGCCGGCCCTGCGTCTGGGTGCATCCAAGACGATTGCATCAAATGTGTCAAGCATTTGCCTTTCCCCTCCCCAGAATCCCATTTATGGATCGTTACACAACACCTTATAGGTTCACCCACCCGCCTAGTATTGACCTCCAAAGATAGCAAAGAGCGTTGACATCTAGCTTGAGAAAGTCGGGTTTCCAAATGGAAGGGCTTCTGGGAACCTCCCCTCTTGGAGTCCCGCCCGGCAGGGCCCAGGGGGTGGCTACAGAGGAGCCCACGAGAGCCCCCCCCTTGTGCTGTGGCAACAACTGAGCATGACTGTGTACGATTTTGCATCTCGTGGTACGCAGGAGCTGGAGGCGATCAAGGCCAAGATTCGGGAGATGGAGAAGGAGGACGAGCCGGAGAAGGAGGACGAGCGATTCCAGGGCATGCAGACAGGAGCAAAGCCCTTCGTCATGGGCCCGGAGGCAGGTATGGATCTCACTGGGATGCTGCACCATGTGATCTGTGATGAAGAGCCCAGAATCCCTTGCAATGCAGCGGAAAACGTGGTTTGCATATGAGTGGAGACTTTATAGGGTAGCCAACTCCAGAGTGGGGAAGACCTGGAGATTTGGGGGTAGCTCAACAGGGATGCGATGTCATTCAGGCTGCCCCCCGCGAAGCTGTTATTCCAGTCCAGGAAACTGACCTCTGTATTGGGGGGGGGGATCCCGCGGTAATTAGGGGGACCAGGTCTCCAGCTGTACAGCAGATTCCCCCCAGCTCTCCACACATCCAGTTCCCTCCTGCTGCCTAATACAATAGCCAGAGAAACTGGATGGAGAAAGTGACATTGTGGCTTTTACCACAGAGTCCGGGGGTGGGGGTGGGGGGGTTGCTAGAGTGTTGCAGCAGTGGACGATGTTGCGTCTGCTTATGAGACGCCTGTCGCTGTCACCCAAAGCTCCCAGCTGTAATTTCAGGGGAATGCCAGGCCGTATGGGGAGGTAGTGGAGCTGCGGTGGCTCAAGTGGTTAAGACGCTGAACTGCAGGCTGTGGAAGGTCGGTAGTTCAGCAGTTCGAGACCCGGGTGCCGCATGATGGAGTGAGCTCCCGTCTCTGGCCCCAGGTCCTGCCAACCTAGCAGTTCGAAAGCAAGACATTGCAAGTAGATAAAATAGGTACCACTTCAGTGGGAAGGTTCCGTGCGCCTTGGTGTTTAGTCATGCAGGCCACATGACCACGGAAACGTCTTCGGACAGCGCTGGCTCTTCGGCTTGGAAACGGAGATGAGCACCGCAACCCTAGAGTCGGATTCGACTGGCTTTCGAGCAAGGGAACCTTTACCTTTATGGGGAGGTTGGCCACCCAGTCTCCATCTCCCACAACATTGGGCTGCAAGTCTAATAGTGCCGGCAGGAGCACTTCACAATGACTGTATCACACGGATCCAGGAGGGCCACCCCTCGGACTCTCTAGGCTGCTTGGTCATCCCTGAGTAAAAAGCTGCGGTCGCGCTTCTGACTGTTGCCCCATTGACTTGCATCTGCTCTGTGGCTGGGGAGGGATCTAATTCCCCAGGGCTTTGCTGTCCCATCCCGGTCACTTCCAGAATATCTTCAGATGTGAGTCTTGCACGGGGTACCCTCTGATCCTGGTCTCCGTGTCATTAAGGCTTTGGGCTTTTCCATCATGCCCCAAACATAGGGTTGCAACAGCCTCCAGGTGGGGCCTGGGGATCTCCCGCTTTTACAACAGATCTCCAGCTGACAGAGACCAGTTCCCCTGGAGAAAGTGGCTGCTTTGGAGGGTGGACTGACTCTATGGCATTGCACCATGCTGGGGCCCCTCCCCTCCCCAAACCCCACCCTCTCCTGGATCCACCCCCAAAATCTCCAGGTCTTGTCCAACCCGGACCTCAGGGCTTTTTTTGTAGAAAAAGCACAGCAGGAACTCATTAGCATAATAGGCCACACCCTGACACCACAGCTCATTAGCATATTAGGCCGCAGCCCCCTATTGCCAGAAGTGTGGTCATCCAGCCACACCCACCTTTTGCTTCTTATTCTGTTTTACCTTGTTTGTTGTCAAAACCCAGGGCCTTTTTTTGTAGCAGGGACACCTTTGCATGTTAGGCCACACACGCCTACTGTAGCCAATCCTAATGAGTTCCTGCTGTTGGGTGTGGCCTGTTATGCTAATGAGTTCCTGCTGGGCGTGGCCAACTCGGGAGCCAGCTGGAACTCCGTTCCTGTGCGTTCCTGCCCAAAAATAGCCCTCCTGGACCTGGCAACCCTACCCAAACATTGCCCCCCCCTTTCCTTTTTGTCATCCGGCCCGCCTGATGGGACAGTTCTGAAAAGCTCAAAAGCGTGCGCACAAACACGGGTGTGTCCTGGTAAAAATTGGCCGTTGTCAGCGCTGTGGTGGGGCTGCTCGTCTCCAGCCAGGAATAGGCTTCCAGCCATTGTTGCGTCCTAGAATGTGCAGAATGGGATTAACGTTGCACTCCGCTCTCTCTCTCTCTCACTCCCCCTCTGTGCCAAAGTAAGCATTTCCAGGCCCTGCCAGCTCTCGCTTCCAGATGCTGCCGTTCCCGTTCCGGAGGGATTTTCGGGAATGCTGAGCAGCGTCTCCAGATGTCATAGCTTGCTTGCTCCGCATGCAGGGAAACATAGCATGGCTTCCAGCTGGTTTTTCTGAGAACCAGGGTCAATGCCTCAAGGGCAGCTGGTTTGGGGGGGGGGATAAACCCTAACTTGAGCGATTGTTTTGAACGGCTCTTGACTGGATTCCCATACGGTCATGGAAGAAAGCTCTATTTATTTATCACATTTATACCCCGCCCTCCCTGCAATGCAGACTCAGGGCGGCTCACAGTCAGTACATAAAATGCAGTTAAAACCACATAAAACCATATAAAACAATTCAATTATTAATACAGTTTTGTAAAGTGCTGAAATGCTGGCCTGGATGAATCACAAGCGGGAATTAAGATTGCTGGGGAAAAGATCAACAACCTCAGATATGCAGACGATACCACTCCAATGGCAGAAAGTGAAGAGGACCTAAAGAGCTGCTTTCTCAGGGTAAAAGAGGAGAGCGCAAAAGTGGGCTTAAAGCTCAACATCAAAAAAACTAAGATCATGGCATCCGGCCCCATCACTCCTTGGCAAATAGAAGGGTAAGTCGTGGAAGTAGTGACAGACTTCACGTTCCTGGGATCCCTGTGACAGCAGCCATGAAATTAAAAGACGCCTGCTCCTTGGGAGGAAAGCGATGGCGAACCTAAACAGCATGATAAAAAGAAGAGATATCACCCTGCCAACAAAAGTCCGCATGGTCAAAGCAATTGTATTCCCAGTAGTTATGTATGGCTGTGAGAGTTGGACTATAAGGAAGGTTGAAGAATAGATTCTTTTGAACTATGGTGCTGGAGAAGACTCTTGAGAGTCCCTTGGACTGCAAGAAGATCAAATCAGTCAATCCTAAAAGAAATCAACCCTGACTGCTCCCTGGAAGGCCAGATAATGAAACTGAAGCTCAAATACTTTGGCCACCCAATGAGAAGGGAGCACTCCCTGAAGAAGACCCTGATGCTGGGAAAGATTGAAGGTCAAAGAAGACGGGGACGGCAAAGGATGAGATGGTCAGACAGTGTCATCGATGCAACGGACATGAAGTTGAGCAAACTTCAGAGGACGGCGGAAGACAGGAGGGCCTGGCGTGATCTGGTCCATGGGGTCGCGAAAAGTCGGACTCGACTGTGCGACTGAACAACAACAAAAGTGCTGAAGATAGTTACTCAATATGGCTTATTTCAATGTACTCTCTGAAAATCCTTCTGCTCAAGATCTTCTTTTATTTGGTTTTATGTATTGGCACATGGTGCCCTTGTTTGTTAGGCGCCCTGAGCCCATTCGTGGGGAGGGCAGGGTAGAAATTTAAAATAAACGAACAAATAAATAAATGTTTGTGTAACACACAAAAAGCAAATGTAAAACAAGAAGTTATAGGCCTCCACGCTCTTTCTCCTGTAAAGCTACTTTGCACACCCAAGTTCCTGTCTTGCCTTCAGAAAAACGTTTTGTCGCCCCCTCCCAATACAGGTCTTCCTTTCTGTAGCCTGACAGCAGAAAAAGTTGAGGCTGACCACCGCTCCATCTACGTGGGAAATGTAAGTGAGAGGAGGCTTGACCTGAGCCAGCGCCGGCTTTGCATGCTTGTCATCGACCCGGGATTGTGCACAGTAATGACGGCCCCGAGCATGTGCAGAGTTCCCCCCCCCGCTCCCGTGCAGCTAGCCTGTGTGTATTTCAGATCCAAAACCAGGTCCAGCAGAAACTAAAGTGCCTGTTTTGTTTGAAAAACAAAACGGTTGCCTTAAGAAAAGCTGGTTTTCAGCTATGAGAATGTGGCTAGAGCGGCTGGCTGTTGGCAGACTGACGCGTCCTCGAGAGGACCCCATGTCTCAGTGGGTCCCGGACTCTTTGGCCAAGGAGCGCTAGCTTTGTGTTTGCAGCACACCCACCACTCTGCGTATCTTATGTGGTCTTCGCAGGTGGATTACGAAGGGTCGGCAGAAGAGCTGGAGTCCCATTTCAACAGCTGCGGGGAGATCAACCGAGTCACCATCCTTTGCGACAAGTTCTCTGGCCATCCCAAAGGGTGAGTGAGGGGCTCACGGCTGGACCAGGGAGTGCAGCAGGGAGCCAGGATGGGGTGAGGCAACCCGAGGGCCCCAGCAAGCCTCTGCTTCAGCAGTATGCCTGGATCTGGGGAGAGGGCTTCCTGGGGACACCACACTGGGTCTTGCACGGCCTCCTCCAACAGAGGCTATGCTGTGCTTGGAACACTTGCTCTGCAGGGGGAATTCCTGGCTTTGCCTCGTAGTCTCTTAAAGGCACAGAGCATTTGCCCAGGGGAACAAAATTCCACTTTATCCAGAAGGTAGCATCGCCTTGGTTGCTTTGAAAGGGTCTGACACAAGGTTGCCAAACTCCAGGTGCCGTCTGGAGACCAAGTCCTACAAGGAAAGGTTGAAGGAGCTGGGAATGTTTAGCCTGGAGAGGAGACGACTGAGAGGTGATATGACAACCATCTTCAAGTCCTTGAAGGGCTGTCGTAAAGGGGATGGTGCGGAGTTGTTTTCTGTTGCCCCAGAAGGTCGGACCAGAACCAACGGGTTGAAATTAAATCAGAAGAGTTTTTGGCTAAATATTAGGAAGAACTTCCTGACAGTTAGAGTGGTTCCCCAGTGGAACAGGCTTCCTCGGGAGGTGGTGGGCTCTCCTCCTTTGGAGGTTTTCAAACAGAGGCTCGATGGCCATCTGACAGCAATGTGGATTCTGTGAACTGAGGCAGATCATGAGAGGGAGGGCAGGAAGGGTTGCCTCAGTGCTTAGTTCTTGTGGCCCTTTCTTACACACCCAGGGAAATGCTGATTGCCACTTTGGGGTCAGGGGGCCTTTTTCCTCCAGGCCGGTTTGGCCAGGGATCCTGGAGGGTTTTGGTCATCTTCTGGGCGTGGAACAGCGGTCTCTGTGGGTGTGGGTGGGAGAAGGATTTGTGAATTTCCTATATTGTACAGGATGTTGGACTAGATGACCCTGGAGGTCACTTCCAACTCTATGATTCTGTGATTCTGCCACTGACCAAGATCGGTTCTCATGGAGAAAATGGCTGCTTTGGCCGTTGGACTCTAACCCCGCCCTCCCCAGGCTCCACCCCCCAAATCTCCAGGTATCTCCCAACTCAGAGCTGGCAGCCTTACGTGGCACGCCCTACTCTGTGCCAGCCCAGGTTTCCAAAGGTGTAACGTGGATTGTGTTCTCGCACTGAAAATGTCGCTTTCCCCCCATGACCTCTTCCCTAAGGCAAAGGGCAGGATGCTGTAGGTGCACTCTGGGAGCATCTTTTCCCAGACAGACCTTGGAGAAGGGGTCCCCGGGGGAATCTCCGAGAGGGGGCGGAGAGTGTGGGAAGGGAGAAGGGAAGGAGGACCAAAGGGTAGAGATGTGAAGGCCTGGGGGAGTGCACTCTGGGAGCATCTTTTCCCAGACAGACCTTGGAGAAGGGGTCCCCGGGGGAATCTCCGAGAGGGGGCGGAGAGTGTGGGGAGGGAGAAGGGAAGCAGGACCAAAGGGTAGAGATGTGAAGGCCTGGGGGGGGGAAATGGGAAAAGAAAAAAAATTAGTATGAAATGTTTTATTATAACATGATGAATAAAATATTTTAGGACCAGGTGTTCAAATATTTTCCGAATCATTTCTAAAAAATATGTATGGTATCAGATTGATCTAATTTCTGTGCACTGAGGCCAAGCAAGTCCTAGGTTACAAGCTGAACTCTCCAATGCAAGAACAAGATGCATTTC
>NW_015175462.1:149834-156347 GCF_001447785.1 Gekko japonicus
CCAGCTCACACATTTTTGTCTTAGCCAAGGAAGGATGGCTCCAGAGCAAACTAATTTATGCAGTAGCCATATCACTCGCTCACAACTTTAATGCCAGTAGCTCACAAAGTAGAATTTTTGCTCACAAGACTCCACAGCTTAGAGGGAGCATTGGTTCCAGGATAATTATCTGAGACCATTTCAGTCTGTGACAGAGAAATTTGGATTCAATTGAAGTAAAACAGTCGCGGACTATGGAACCAACCCAGAAGGAGCCGCTGCAGAGCCGCGCCAAGATAGAACCCACCACGAAGCCGCAGGAAGAAGAAAGAACAAGCCGGCAGGGTGCCTGGTAGGCACTCACCTCCCCTATATACATTGTGGCCCTAGATAGGAAGTATAATATGCCTATGTAAACCGCTCAGAGCCTCCGGGATTGAGCGGTATAGAAATTGAATAAATAAATAATAAATAAATAAACACAGAGGCTGGCCGTGGGTTGCCGTGAGCCACTTGAGGGCACTTTCCACCACCCGCCGGCCTGGATCGCTTCTTCTCATCCCATGCTCGGGAGCCCGTTCCCCGCGTTCAGCTCTGCTCCCCTAAGGAAATGTGATTGTCTTTCCGGCTGCAGGTATGCCTATATTGAGTTTGCGGACAGGAGGTCAGTGCAGGCAGCTGTGGGGCTGGATGAGACCACCTTCCGAGGGAGAATCATCAAGGTAAGTGCGGAGGGGAAGAGAGGATTGGGCAATGCAGATTGGGCACTGCATCCTGGTCCGGCTCACCTTTTTTGGCCTGTTTCTGTTACTTGGGGCAAATCCAACGCCACCGATTTATTTGTTTGTTTGTTTTGATTTTCAAAAAGCTCTATTAAAATGGATAAACATATACAAGCTTAACAAAGAAGTGATAACAACAACCGGTTACAAGTAAACAATTGTGACAGTAGTATATCCAAAAAAATAAACTACTTTGAGGGAAGAAGGATGTAACATGTATAAATTTAGAACTAACAAAGGTCAGTCAGACTAATTCACAACATTAATAGTTTCAAGAATAGGCTCAAATTCCTTTTAAGAAGCAAAGTACTCAAGAACTGGAAACCAAATTTTAACGAAGTTCGAGGTATAGCGGTCAGATTCACCTGGTAACGTGGAGTCTGCTAATTTGTCCGTTATACAAAGTTCCTGAACGTTCCTGAACGTTCAAAAACCAATCGGACATGGTAGGTCTTAATAGCCATTCCTTGGGAAATGTGGTCCTGTAAAGGCCCAGGTATGCTATAGAATGTCCGTTATACAAAGTTCCTGAACGTTCAAAAACCAATCGGATATGGTAGATCTTAATAGCCATTCCTTGGGAAATGTGGTCCTGTAAAGGCCCAGGTATGCTATAGAATTTCCCATAGCGTTTCTTGGCACCCTTGCCAAATTACAGTAACCCAGGGTTCTTGAGGAAGAAACCCTGACAGTTAAATTGACTTAAAACCAAGGGGAGGGCCTGTGGCTCAGTGGAAGGTAAAGTAAAGGTAAAGGTTCCCGTGCTCGAAAGCCAGAATCTGACTCTAGGGTTGCGGTGCTCATCTCCGTTTCAAAGCCGAAGAGCCAGCGCTGTCCAAAGACGTTTCCGTGGTCATGTGGCCTGCATGACTAAACACCAAGGCGCACGGAACGCTGTTACCTTCCCACCGGAGTGGTACCTATTTATCTACTTGCAATTTCTTGCTTTCGAACTGCTAGGTTGGCAGGAGCTGGAACTAGAGACGGGAGCTCACTCCGTCGTGCGGCACACTCAGGTCTCGAACTGCTGAACTACCGACCTTCCACAGCCTGCAGTTCAGCGTCTTAACCACTTGAGCCACCGCAGCTCAGTGGAAGAGCCTCTGCTTAACATTCAAAAGGTTGCAGGTTCAGTGTTCCCTCTAAGCTGAGTTAGTGTGAGCTAGCTCTCAATTTTTTAGCCTCTAGCTCAGAGATTTTTTGTCTTCGCTCAGTAAGGACGGCTCCAGAGCAAACTGATTTATGCAGGAGCCAAAACGCTCGCTCACAGCTTTAATGCCAGGAGCTCATAAAGTAGAATTTTTGCTCACAAGACTCCACAGCTTAGAGGGGAGCATTCAACCCCCGGCATTTCCAGTTAGAAAGAAGGACCAAACAGCAGCCGATGTGAAAGACCTCTGCCTGAGTCCCTGGAGAGCTGCTGCCAATCTGAGTTAACCTTGATGGACCAAGAATCTGATTCAGTATAAGGCAGCTCCGTGTCATCAGTATAAATTTGCAGGACAGTAAGACAGGAGTTTGCCTCTTCCAAACAGGCCTTAGCATTATACAGAGCTAGAATTGTCCCACCACCACCACTAATCATACCATTTTAGAACTTTAAATGTCTTCAGAGTGGTTTGCAGTACAAGATCAAAGCAATGCAATAGCGAACAAAAGCCAGTGAAACCATGAAAATTAAGCTAGATCCAGGCTCCATGTCCTCAGATGTTCAGAGGAAAAGATGGATTTTGCCTGCCTCTAAAACAAGACAAACAAGGAAGATGCACCACTCCCTGGGGGCAGGGAGTTCCACCGGGCCTTGTCTTGTAAGCTGTTTGGCCAGCCTGTTTCCTTTTTGGCCTTGCTTTGCCCAGGTGCATCCCAAAAGGACCAATATGCCCGGCATCAGCACCACTGACCGTGGAGGTTTCCGGGGCCGTTTCCACAGCCGAGGAGGTCCACCCCAACGAGGCGGGTTCTGCAGAAGTCTGCGTTCAAGGCCACATGGGAGGGTATCCAGGTGAGTACCCTGGAGCTGAAAATGGCAATTTTGAAGGGTGGACTCCATGGCATTTTACCAGTCTGAGGTCCCTCCCCAGTTTCCACCCCCAAATCTCCAAGAATGTCCCGACCCAGAGTTGGTAACCCCATGTGACAACCTCCAATATGTAAACTTTTAACAACAACAGCAACGAAATATCGGAGAGGGTGTGTGCATGGTCGTTCCTTACAAAGTTTTCCAGAGGTTCCCAAACTTATTTGGCCTACCGCCCCCTTTTCAGAAAAAAAATATATTCAGTGCCCCCCTGGACATCTACCTTCAAGAGGTGGGCAAAAAGATGCAGTTTGTGGATCGGCACCAGCCCACCTAGATCGTTCCAGCGCCCCCGAGGGGGTGGTATTGCCCACTTTGGGAACTAGTGTTTTAAACTGTCTGCCTCGCCATTAGTACTTCGTTTGCAAGACGGCATCTCTTTCCTCTCCGGAAGCTGAACAGAACTTTTGGTATACCATAATGCTTCAAGAGAGGGGAACCAGAAGCAGAACTATTGAGCAGGGGGTTGGACTATCAGTGATGGCGAACCTTTTAGAGACCGAGTGCCCAAACTGCGACCCAAAACGCACTTATTTATCGCAAAGTGCCAACATGGCAATTTAACCTGAGTATTGAGGTTTTACTTTAGAAAAAACAACTCATGCATTAACTTCAGATGATCCAAACAGAGTAAAGAAAACAATCCCAGATGCTTTCGTTTGCTTAAAATTATTTGGCAGAGAATTTGACACTTTAATGATGGTCTGGGCCTGGCCGGGGCGATGGCACGCGTGCCCACAGAGAGGGCTCTGAGTGCCACCTCTGGCACCCGTGCCATAGGTTCGCCACCACTGGACTAGAGGGTCGGTATGGCCCCTTCCAACTCTATGATTCTATGAACTAAGAGCAGGGCATTTCTGTGCAACCCATAAGTGGGTCTGGACTGTAGCAGGCAGCTAATTCAAGAGTTGCTGAGCTCTCTGGGAGACCCCGGAGATCCCATAATACCCCTCCTCAGTAGCATGGAATTTTTTTTTGGGGGGGGAGAGCTGTCCAGTCCTCCCATGATTTCCCCACTTGCAGTCCCTTCCCCTCTGTTCACTTTTATGGAAGGGGCTGCGCCCAGGGACCCCTCTGAGAGGAGACTCGTTCCTGTCGTGCAGAATTAACTTCCCTGTCACGGCAGGTTTAGTCACCTTCGAAATACCGTTTGAGCCTCCCGAACTCTGAGGCAGGCATGAAACGGGAAACGCAAACCTACGGCAACTCGTGAGCCACCTTGGCAGAGGACGGATTTTTAAAAACACCTATTAGAACAACTTGACAGTGTCACCTGATGGTCAAAGCAGGCCCTGAAGGGGCTCCTGACAAACCTTCGCTTTGGATCTGTGGCCCTTCTCCCCCCCCCTCCCCCCAGACCCTTGGAAAGGAGGTCATGCTTCAGCTCCGGTTAATGCAGGGCTGATCTGGGGCCACCTCCGGTGCTGGCAGGAGCAATACCTGAGTTGCTAGAACTCCTCTGAGCACAGTCTCTCGTGTGGACGTGTGGAAGCAAGTCTTGTCACCGGGGGTGGGGTGGAGGGAGAACCCCTCCTGCTGTCCTGTCGTCTTGAGGGACTGCGGGGCAATGTTACAGAGGGCGAAAGTGCCCCGGCAAGCACATTCCACGTTGGGCTTCTGCAGCTGCCAGGCTGTGTTAGGATCACCTGGGAACTCCGTCTGGCCAGCAGGCTCTTTGGCGCGCAGGCCGGCAAGAAGCTGGACACCTTGACTGTGTCTGTGGGCAGCGGCTTCTGCATCTCAACGGGCCAAAATGAGCAGTGACTGGCCCCCGAAGGAAGCGGCCGCCCGAGAGCGCCCACCCCCCGAGAGCGCGTCACCTCCGCGGCTCAGAGAGCTGGTTCCAAGTGTCCCTGGCAGCGGACGTGTAGCTCGAGCTGCAACGTCTGCATCGTTGCTCTTTCGATTGAGGCGCCTTCAGACTGCCGTGCCCCAGATTAGCTGGAAGCCACTCTTCCCCCTACGAGAGCCAGCACCGAACCGGGGATCCACAGCTATGGTTTCTGTAGCCAGGAGGAACTGTGAGAATCAAGGGCACAGGCTCCGTGCTCGCCTTTGAAAAGTTTCCCACCCTGTGGGTAGGGACCCCAAAGTGGGTCACAAAGCCTCTGCAAAGGGGTCGGGGGCCAGCCCTCCCTAATGGCCACACACTGCCCTTTCCATAGCGCTCTTCTGTGTCTTGGAAACAGAGAGCTGACCCCGGAAACAGCATCTCCCATTTTGTCTTCACTGCATAGGCACGTGGATCAAGTAAAATGTGTCCTGATTGTCACACGTGTGGGCGAGAATCTTGGGGGGGGGGTTGGAGTGAGTAATGGAGGAGGAAAGGGCAGTCAAAGGCTAGAAGGTAACCTCCATATGGAAAGGCAGTGTCTGTCGGAATGCCACTTGCTTGGGACGGTGCCCTTTGTGCCAGGTTTGTTGGTTTCTCGAAAGCATCTGGTTTGTCACTGTAGAAAACAGGATGCTGAACTAGATGGGTGCCAAGGTCACAGTTTCCGTAGGGTGCCATGAAAGAAGAAGAAGAGGAGGAGATTGGATTTAGACCCCGCCCTTCACTTGGAGTCTCAGACCGGCTTACAAACTCCTTTCCCTTCCCCTCCCCACAACAGACACTATGTGAGGTGGGTGGGGCTGAGAGAACACTGGCACAAACTGCTCTCTCAGGAACAGCTGTGCCAGAGCTTGTGACTGACCCAAGGTCACACCCGCAGGTGCACGTGGAGGAGTGGGGAATCAAACCCGGTTCTCCCAGATTAGAGTCTGCACACTTAACCACTGCACCAAACTTGGCCAGCCCTTGATTGGGTCACCATAACAAATAAATTTGGACCTGTGGGTCCTCAATACCAAAAGGCTGGGTAACCGCTGGTCTAGAGCTTTGACAGATTGGCGTAGTGGTTAAGTGCGCGGACTCTAATCTGGGAGAACCGGGTTTGATTCCCCACTCCTCCACTTGCACCTGCGGGTGTGACCTTGAGTCAGTCACAGGTTCTTTCAGAGCTGTTCTACCTCCCTCATGGGGTGTCTGTTGTGGGGAGGGGAAGGGAAGGGAAAGGCGTTTGTAAGCCACTCTGAGTGAAGGGCGGGGTATAAATCCAATCTCTTCTTCCTGTTTTCCTCTTCCTCTTCTTCCAATCTCTTTTTCTCTCCTACCTTCTGATCTCTTCTTGGCTACTGAGAAATTGCCATGCATGGCTTACATTTGTAAGCACCCCTAAGAACTAGAATCCTGCTTACGTGTGGCAGACAGGAGTGGGGTAAAGAAAGTGGTGACATTTCAGGCTGCTGTGCTGTGTGCTAGGGAACAAATCCCGTGCTGGTGACTTTGGAGCACATAAATGTAGAGCAGACACAGTCTTGAACACAAGCCTGTGTGTCAAAGGGGCAGCAAACTGCGCAAATGATATACATTGGCAAGGACCTGGGGTACGAGTGTGTCCAGAAGAGGGCAACCAGGATGGTGAGAGGGTTGGAATCCAAGTCTTACGAGGAAAGGCTACTATGGAATGCTGAAAGAGTTGGGTATGTTTAGCCTGGGAAAGAGAAGGCTTAGAAGGGGACAGGATTGCAGTCTTCAAGTATCTGAAGGGCTGTCCTGTAGAAAATGGAGCGGATCTATTCTCTCTTGCTCCGGATTGCAAGACTAGATCTAATGGGTATTACAAGGGAGTC
>NW_015175462.1:156929-170578 GCF_001447785.1 Gekko japonicus
GGGGGGTCGTTTTTTGTATCACAGCTACTCCTGGACTGCCCGGTGGGTGCAGAAATAACTTTCCCGACTCTCCTTTTTGCCACGATGGCCACATTTTGGGGGAGATCTGTGAGTTCTCTTGACAGTGGAGGGGGAAAGGCAGGCCCCACCACAGCCTGGGTTCCCCACTCTGGGATCCAGGTGTGCTTTCCCCCCGACAGCTTCCATTTGCAGCCCCACTGCTGGGATCCAGCCGGTACCAGCAGTGCTCACTGGGTCAGGACCATTATGGAGGGCTTGAGATGCCGGGAAGGCCGTCTTCTGATAAGAGCTGATAGGACTAAAACCCTTCGCTGGATTTGGTTCTCATGCATGCCTCCTCCTCCAACTCTTTGGGTAGAGAAGGGGATGCTGGGTGTCTTAGGGGTGCAAATGCTCTGGATCCTCTTCTTTCACTGCGGTTCCCGGTCATGCATATGGGTGTGGGTGTGCTCTGAATTGTCAGCCCACTTTAATCGTCCTGGCCATTGTTCGAGGGATCATCTGTTCAGTAAGACAGTTGGGGATCTGTCGCCCTCTGATGGAGTGGTGGATTTCCTCAGTCTTAACAAGAGTTAAACTGGGACACCCGGATGATGTTTACAGCAGAGAGGTCCCCCGAGTAGCTGCGCTGAGCTCTGCTCCTCTCTGACATTTTGTGCAATATGCCTGGCTTGTCTCCCTTTTTGCCATGGCACTGGGGGAGGGGTGTCTCTGCCAATTGGCAGCCCACAGGGACCGTGAGCTTCTCGCCTCTCCTCCTTTGAGTTCTGCCTTCTGGGGTCTCAGTCTTAGCATTTGGATCGTCGTCACCCCTGCAGCTTGGAAAGGGGCTGTGAAGGGGCTTTTACAGGTTGGGACCAGCCAAGAGGAAGCTGGGAGGAGGAGAATCGCGGAGGGAGAAATCTCACCTGTCCCTTTTATGCCTGCCTGATCACCATTCCGGTCATCACCCCCTCCCCCTTTTTTAAAAGAAAGTTGCCTCAAGTGAAATGTGAGTTTTTATTTGTTGCATTCATCTACATTTCTGTTCAGATTTTCCATCTGCCCAAGCTTGACAGGAGAGTTTATGCAAATGCATCTTTATGCATCCTTAACAGGGGAACTTGCCAGGTCAAAACAAAGTCTCCTGCAATCTGTTAATGATAGTGTGTAAAAGGGGGGGAAATACCCTTATTAACTTGTCTTGCGAACTGCACTTTTCCTGATAATTTTAGTCTTCTTTCACTTTTTATTCTTCCTGCCGATGAACTTAAAATGTCTGTCAAGTTCTAATCTCTTCAGGACTCCTTTGCTCAAGCACACGTATCACAGGACTGGGTGATGGCTTCATGGGCAGGTTGAACAAATGACCTTTTCTCTGGCAATCTAAAAAATGGCAATTTATCTCTAAGCGACTGGGAAAAAAAGGGTTAAGGGCTGAGAGGTGGTCCTGGTGCAAACCCAGTGGAAATGAGCGACCAGGAACCACGGTTCATTTTGACAGTGCTTGAGCAGGAGAAGGGTGAGGACATTGCCCTTAATGAGTGGAAAGATGTTCAAACAGAGTAGAGAGTTTTAAGTATCTGTGTTCTGTGCCTCTCTGAACAGAGAATGCAGTTTCTGTGAAAGCTGTCTTTTGTAACATGTCAATATTTTTTACAAAATAAATTATTCTGTTGCTTAAAAAAACCCTGTAATGCAAATGCTGTCTGTCCTTGTCTCTACACTGAGCTGTCCACTTCAAAGGCTCCCTGAAGGCAAGCCTCCATGAACTGCAGAATTGTTGGACTCTACCTCTTAAGAATGAGTTTACACTTCCCTGACCTGGATAGCCCAGGCCAGCCCGATCCCGTCAGATCTCAGATGCTAAGCAGGGTCGACTGTGGCAAGTCCAAGAGAGCCAGTTTGGCGTAGTAGTTAAGTGTGCAGACTCTAATCTGGGAGAACTGGGTTTGATTCCCCACTCCTCCTTTTGCAGCTGCTGGATGACCTTGGGCAAGCCATAGTTCTGACAAGAGCTGTCCTTGAAAAAGAGCAGTTTGTGTCAGAGCTCTCTCGGCCCTGCCTACCTCACGGGGTATCTGTTGTGGGGAGGGGAAGGGAAAAGAGTTTGTAAGCCGCTCTGAGACGCCAAGTGAAGAGCAGGGTATAAATCCAATCTCTTCTTCTTCCTTGGATGGGAGACCTCCTTAGAATACCAGCAGTCGGGAGGCAGGCTTTATTCAGCCACCGCTTTGAATATCCTCCAGGAGAGGTCAGTCACTGGAGGTCGCCATGACTCCCCTGTGCACATGCACACACACATGCGCATAGGGAAAATACAAAAAAATACCAAGAAAGAAAAGAATGAGGTGACACTTTGCAAGGCTCTCCATTCATGGCGACAAGCATGTGAATGGATGTCTATGAGGATGGGTGTATGTATACAAAGGCTTCTGCACACATGTGACTTATAAGCTGCCCAATCAGACCATCAAGGTCTGAAGCTCTTCCACTGCACCACAGTCCCTCCTTGTACTCGCCTGGAATACTTAAGACCATTTTGGTAGAGGGAAAAAGAATATTAGAGTATCAAAATAGTTCTAGACTTTGCAAGGCTGCAAGGGTGTGTTGTAAGCCACATTCCTGTCCATGTCAGAGTTTGGAAAGTTCTGTGGCCATTCCCGGGCTCCCCCTAACTAAAGTTCCACTTCCTCTTACTCCTGAGTTACGTACATCCACAAAGATGTATTTTTGGATCAGTGAGTTGCTATTGTGGTGCAAATAAACTGTTTATTCCAATTTATTACACCCTCTGCTTCCCTTTCTAAGTCTGTTTTGGAGCTCTGTCACTCTTCATTAGATCCCAGACCTCCTGGCACATGGTATTCAATACCCTCTGTTTGAACTCTGACCTGAATCTTGTTCACGGTGAAGAAGAAGAGGAGATTGGATTTATACCCCGCTCTTCACTACCCAAAGGTGTCTCAGAGCGGCTTACAAACTCCTTTCCCTTCCCCTCCCCACAACAGTCACCCTGTGAGGTAGGAAATGCACATGTGTAGCCCTGAGCACTATGATATAAGAATTACATGTGGGCTAATCTGAAGTACGTTTACGGTGCAGAAAAGCCATCCCAGTAGAGCATGAATCTGGTCACTACTTTCTTGGGCTTTCAAGAAGTTTATTTTTACATGGCATAGCACTGAGAAACCAGAACATAACACACAACCACCAAACAATACTGTACAAGGGCTGATCTTTTGGGGTAGAAGAGGTATGAGAAGGTGCCGGAGCTTCAACAGACCTGCACCATCATGGACGTCACCATGTTGTCAAAGGCCCTTAAAAGAAAGACAAGCCGTGTCAATGCAGTGTTAACCCATAGATGAGGCAGGAAAAGACATGCATCCCACCCCAAAAGAGGTGTTTCTGCCGTGGGCAGTACAGCACTCTGCTTCGCCCTGCAGGAAGATTGGATCTTCTATTATTCTAGATGCTCAGGACAATGCGTGGCAAAATGGAGGCCATCAGTTGCCCCTTCTACCACTCTATGGCTGGCGTGTTTCTATATCATGTACATCTGGGGTGTCGAACTCTTTTGTTACGAGGGCCGGACCTGAGATAAATGAGACCTTGTTGGGCCGGGCCATGCGTGTCATGAAATGTAATGCCAGGTAGCGGAGATATAAACTTTATAAAAGACACAAACACAAAGATATATCTTTTTTACTTAAAATAAAAACAGGCTTAAAACATTAGCACTCTTGCAATATTTCCTGTGCTGTTGCAATCCTGAGTATGCTGCTCAGGTGTGTATCTGTAAGCTGCAAGCCTACTTTTGATTTATTGACATTCACCAGAGAAATCTCATGCTCAGAGTTCTCAGTCTAGGACCCAGGTTAAAACATGGAATGGCTGAGCGAGTGAGAGAGTCTGGCGAAGCAAGCTATGATGCAGCAGAAGAACTGGAAGGAGGAGATGGCCAATTTCACTGCGGGCCTGATGGAAGCCCTCCGGGGGCCTGATCCAGCCCCCGGGCCGCATGTTTGACACCCCTAATGTACGTGGTACATTGAGGACAGCTGGCACTCCTTGCAGGGCTAAAGGCAGCCTATGGGATCAGCAGAGGTTTATATAAGTATGTTGCTGAATCCCCCTGGAACAGGGGTGTAGCCAGAAAATTTTGGTTGGTGGGACACTGGGAAATCGGGGGTGGGGGTGGTGCGAAAGAGAGAGATCCTGTCGGCAGCTGGCTGGTGGATTCCTCTCCCCCCTCCTCTTGCGGGCTCACTGCCCCCTTGCCAGGGAGGGAGAATCCTGCCAAAGCCATCCTTTGCAGCATCGCTGAAGCTGCATGGGGAGAAAGGTTGTCTGTGTAGGCAGGGAGAGCCCGCCGCCTCCCCCGACCTTGGCCGCAGAGCACCTGTGCCAGGGAGGATTCATGTGACCCAATCATGTGACCCAGCCACCACGACTCCTCCACTAGTGCAGGTGCAATGCAGAGAGGCCTGCCAGACCCGCCTGCTCCTCGCCCGCCCGGCTTGCCCGCTGCCCTGGCTGGCACCTGGCCTGGGAGAAGGAGAGCGCGGCTGGCTTTCCTTCTTCTATAGTCAGGCAAACGAGCACGGCTGGCACTCCCACCTTTTGGGGTGGTGGGGCTTGGCTCATGACTGAGGGGGCGTTGCCCTAAAATGCCCCACCGTGGCTATGCCCCTGCCCTGGAATAAATCCAGTAGTCTGCCTTGGGCCGACAACCAGGACTTTGTCAGCTGCAAGGGATCAAGGAAGATTCAAAGAGGTAGGTGTCCTCTTCCCCCTTGCTTACCTAGACTGGATTTGGTCTCCAGGGTTATAGAAGGGGTTGCAGATGACATCTGTGTAAGAATTATGCAGCTTTCTGAACATCTAAAAGGGGAAACAGATTTGGGCTGTTACAATCACACAGGGGCCTCTTGGATCCGGGCAGGTTAAAGTAAACAAAGTCCTGGTCTGACAGGCCTTGCGCTGCTCCCCCCTCCCCAACTTACACTCCGGATTTCGTTGTCTCGGAGAGCCGTGTTGGAGGAATCCACCACCATAACAAACTTCACTTTGGAGTTTGTCACGTAGCCGTATCTGCTCAGCTGGTCAAGAAATATATCTGCTGCCAACTGTAGGAAGCCAAATATTTTGTGTCCTTGCTTACCCAGGTGAAACTGGATTTAGATGAAATGAACTCCCACCTTTCTTCCCGCCTTTCCCATTCTGTGGGCCCCAATTTAGCCAAAACACTTCAGATGTCTGTTGATATTAATTCCTGGGCTTCAGTGGCACTAAATCCCAAGCACTTTAACAAGCTGGCAGAAGCAGCTGCACCCAGTGGCAGCTACTGAGATCCAGGAAGAGTTGGGTGCGGACAGGACCACTTCTTAGTTCCAAGCTAAATGCAACAGGCAACAGAACTGCTGGACAATGCAGGGCTGCAACACAGTTCTGTGGGTTTTGTCTTGGTGCCACAGAGTAAATAATTAAATTGTCTGACCAAGTATTGCGTCTGACGAAGGCAGCTTTGCCTCTTGTAGACCTAGACCCTGAAACTCTTCTTGATCTTTAAGGGGCTGCTGGACTCCAATCTAATTGACACAGGGAGTACTCCATCTTTCTGTGTTATACCTCTGAGGATATACAATAACACAAAGGGTACAGCAATAAGGAGTAACAAGTAATGGAAAATTGCTGCAAACGTGCATACAAATAAATGACAATGGTATAAGCACTTAAACTTGTGATGCTCTCATGTTGTTTTAATTCTTGTTTCCAGCATTGAAGCGCCAAACCAACACAATAGTGGCGTGGAGACGAGCGGATTACGAACCTCTCGAGTAACACCGTTCGTTTCGATACAATTCTTTGTCAAAATCTCCTATGCAAGAATAACAATGAATCAATATCTTTTCTAAGATAAAGGGACTAACAATTCTGGTGGAGTATGTAATAATACAAAGACTTAACATACAATCTTCCATGGTCTTCATATATTACTCTTCACAAAATGGAAATCCTAAATCCTACAATAAAACAATTTATAAAAGTCTCAATATCTTGTGGTCATTTTAAAGAGCATACATCTCAATGCATAATAAAGACCCGTGTAAATCTTACCCAAATGCTTCCTCAATGGCTCACTGCATACAGTATCAAAGGTAAACTTACATCGGACAAACAGTCTTAATGAGTCATCTACATGTTCCCATTTTAAAGTACATTCTAGGTCACGTGCTGTCAGGATGCCAACTTATCTAATTTGAGAAGTTGCTGTTGTGCATAGATGATGTTTCAATTTGGATCGGTGTTCCAAAATGCGGGTACGCAAAGCCCTAGTGGTTTGCCCGACATATTTAAGTCCACAACAGCAGATTATTAAATACACCGTGGATTTCGTATTATTACATACTCCACCAGAATTGTTAGTCCCTTTATCTTAGAAAAGATTTGTATGCACGTTTGCAGCAATTTTCCATTACTTGTTATACCTCTGAGGATGCCAGTCACAGCTGCTGGCGAAACATCAGGTCCTACAATGCCAAGACCACGGCCAGACAGCCCGGAAAATCTACAACAGCTAATGAACTCTGGCCGTGAAAGCCATCAACAACGTATCAAATCTCACTATTCTACTGTAGACCAACAGGGCTGCCCTCTGGAAAAAGTAATTAAATTGATAGTCTTAACTCATTCTAAAGTTAGATTTGAGCAACACAGAGACAAGCAAGATGTTGTGGGTTAACGCTCCCTTCATCAGAGACTTTGACAAAACCTTGTTGGCCTCTAATGTGCTGCTGGTCTCAAACCTAGGTCTTCTACTACAGCCCAACACGGCTATCTTCTGAAATTCTCATCCTAAAGGAACTATCCAAAAAAGGATCTTCCTGCCCACACAGGACAGATATGCAAGATACACTTTGTAGTCTTCTGTTGGGTACAGCAACCCCAGGTAGAGCTCTCTCTGGTCCACGAGAGCCTTCCCCATTGCTGAGATCTTCTCATCCACAACGTCGAGGGAGGTGTGCACTGTGTAGTGGAACTTGAGTTCATTTTCCGTTGGGGTGCTCTTAATGTACAGAGGGTAATTCTAGAGAGAAAAATGGAAAGGCACTGAATTGCAAAGGGATCCAGAGGGTGATCTAGTTCTTACCCCCCACCGCCAACCCACCACAACAGGATGCCTCTGAGGTATGTTCTGCTGAGCGACAGTATCCCTGATAAACCTTAATACAGAATCTCCCATCTGCTCAAGCTGCCACAGACTGGCTAACGGCAGTGCGGGATTTTATACTCTCCATGGCTAAAATCGCAGCTGGGAAAATAGTTTAAATCCTAAAGTGTTCCCACCCCGTTCTAAAGGCCATTTATTTGAAAAATCTAAATACCACCTTCCTCCAGCTCACCTGAAAAACTCAGAGGTTTACAGAGTTTTTAAAAAAATATCCAGCCTTGGTTAAAACCCTGAATTATCTGCCACAGGTCCCCGATTTTCATTAGGGTTGGGAAAGGCAGGATGAGGCCACTTCAAACCTCCATTTCTCCACATTCCTATCTAATCTGGTCCCAACCAACTTGTTGCGTTTTTAGGTTCAAATCATATGTTGACCCTCTCCTTTGCTTTTATTTGTATTCTTTCTTTTTCTCGTTGACTGTGGAATTTTGTGGAAGAGCCAGGACAGAAAGAAAACGAAACAGACTTTACGGGAATTCTGTTTTAAAACAAAAGGGCCGTGGAGCCTTCGGCTGGACACACTTTGAGACATGGACTAGAGGAACCCTTGAGCAAATCCAGCACTTGGCATTCTTATTGGATTTTTTTTAAGTGTGATAAAATCCCAGCAGGGTGTTCTGTCCATAACTGTTAGCCCTGATGGTTAAATGGTACCTCTGTCATCAGAGGGTCAGATCCCCTGAACACATGTGCCTTACTTTGTCAGACCCTCGGCTTCTCAGGGTCAGTCTTGGTTTCCTCTGACTAGCAGCCTCTCCTCAGGGTGTCTCAGGCAGAGGTCTTTCACTTCACCTGCCACCTGATCCTTTTTGAGAGCCAGTTTGGTGTAGCGGTTAGGAACGTGGACTCTAATCTGGGAGAACCGGGTTTGATTCCCCACTCCTCCACTTGCAGCTGCTGGTGTGACCTTGGGTCAGTCACAAGTTCTCTCAGAGCAGTTCTCTCAAGGGCAGTTTCTCTGAGAGCTCTCTCAGCCCCACCTACCTCACAGGGGAGGCGGGGGGGGGGGGAAGGAGTTTGTAAGCCGCTCTGAGACCCCTTTGGGTAGTGAAGGGCGGGGTATCAATCCAGTCTCTTCTTCTTCTCACCAGAAACGCTGGCTACTGAACCTGGGATTTTCTGCATGCAAAGCAGGGACTCTAGCCTCGACCCCTGGCGCTTCCCCAAAAGAGGCAGGCGGCTGCGCGCTGTCAGAAACAGGATGCTCTTAGCCAGAAGAGCTAGATGGAACCTCCATGTTCAGAGGCAGTCTAGCGCAGGACACCAAGAGCAGGCCTTTCTGCCCTGCTTGGGGGCTTCGGGGAGCTGACCGCCGCTGGAAACTGCCCCCCCTTCCCAGGTCACTGCAGGGCCTTCTGCCTCTCCGCCCCTCCCCAGTTTCTCCTCCGTGGGCCCCTCCCCCACCTCCTTGGCGATCACGGCGATGCAAACCGCCATCTTGGTTCCGGGCAGGCTCGCTTTCTTCTCCCTTTTGCGCAGCCGCTTACGCCACTATTATGGCCACGTGATCTCCGAATCACGGGACGCGGAACCGCTTTCCGGGAGCGCTCGAGTCCGTTCGGCTCCCGCATAGTAGAGGAGCAAAGAGGGCCATATTTGAGACACTTCCGGTTCCCATTCGGACGCCGCCATATGCGGGGCCAGGATGAATACCGCGAAACGGGAGAAACAGCTGCTCTGTCTTTATCCCCGTTTTCTGGTTTTATATTCTTCGCTTCCTCATTTCCACATCGCTAATATGATGTTCCGTATGGTCTCTGTACATGGACTGGCCCTCACGTTCGAACGAGAGCCGGAAGTTTGATCGACAATAGCTCTGCGGAGCCCTTTACCACTTCCTCGCCCCTCTTTCCCCTTCAGTCGCCTGTCCGGGGGTCTCGCGCCTGGCCTGGCCTGGCCTGGCCCGGTTGCTATGGCGACGAGGCGGTGGCCGCTGCTGCTGTTGGCTCTGTGCGGCCTAGTCTGGGGGCTGAGCCTGGCGGGGGCCGCCAACGCCACTGGGAGCCCCCCCAACCTGGTCGTGCTGCTGATGGACGACGTGAGAGCCCCGTGGGCAGGCGGGAGGGAGAGGCGGGAGCTGGGCCCTGGGGACATGGAGGCTGCTAGGGTTGCCAACCTCCAGGTGGTGGCTGGAGATCTCCTGGGATTACAACTGATCTCCAGGCAACAGAGATCAGTCCGCCTGGAGAAAATCGCCACTTTGAAAGTTGGGCTCTTTGGCATTATAGCCCATTGAAGTCCCTCCCCAAACCCCACCCTCCTCAGTCAGGCTCCACCCCCCAAATCTCCAGGAATTTCTCAGCCTGGAATTGGCAACCCTAGAGGCTGCAGTTGGCATTCAGAGGTGGACTGCCACTGAAAGTGGAGGCTCCACTCGCCCGACCTGGAAGGGAGCGTGAGTTGGTCTGGTCCAGCGTTCCCTCTAAGCTGAGTTAGTGTGTGAGCTAGCTCAGTGTTTTAGCCTCCAGCTCACACATTCTTTGTCTTAACTCAGGAAGGATGGGGCTCCAGAGCAAACTATTTTATGCAGTTGACAGATCGCTGGCTCACAACTTTAATGCCAGTAGCTCACAAAGTAGAATTTTTGCTCACAAAACTCCAGAGCTTAGAGGGAGCATTGGTCTGGTTCCCTTTTCAAGCAGTGAGTTCCACAAGTCAGTCAGTCACTGGCTGCAGGAAGGACTTCTTTTTGTGTGCCCTGCATGCGCAAACCCGACTTGGGACACAGCAGCGTCATGCCTGCTGACATACTTACTTGACTTACTTACCTAGCAATGTGGCCCTGAGACTAGTCAGCTGTCGCTCAAGGGGTGCAGCAAGCCACAAGCCGGTCTTAGGCAAGCCCCACTCTCGCTCAGCCTCTCAGCTACACCCCACAATTGAAATATGGGGATAATGCTAGCCTGCCTCGCAGGTCTGTTGTAAGGATTGCAACCTAATAAGCTGTGTGACCTGCTTTGAAATCACACAAACATCTGAAACATGTTGTCGAAGGCTTTCACAGCCAGAGTTCATTGGTTGTTGTAGATTTTCCGGACTGTATGGCCGTGGTCTTGGCATTGTAGTACCTGACGTTTCGCCAGCAGCTGTAACTGGCATCCTCAGAGGTATCACACAGAAAGATGGCGTACTCTCTGTGTCAAGATGTTTCTGTGTTATCCCTCTGAGGATGCCAGTCACAGCTGCTGGTGAAATGTCATGTCTTACAGTGCCAAGAAAATTCAGCCCAGAAAATCTACAACAATCATCTGAAACTGCCTTAAGAACATAAGAAGGTCCCTGCTGGACAGACCGGTTAGCCCTCTAGTTCAGCATCCTGCTTCATACAGTGGCCAGACAAATTCTCCTGGAAGGCCTACAAGCAGGGCATGTTGCCACCCTCTAGCACTGGGTTCAGGGGTTTACTGTCTCTGAACATGGAGGTTCCATTTTGTATTTATGGCTAGTGGTCATTGATGGAACTCTCCATGAATTTACCTAATCCCTTGTGAAAGCCAGGGGAGCTACTGGGCATTGCTACAGCCTGGGTCAGTGGATTCCACAATTTAATTATGCATCGAATGGATCAGACCAGTGGTGCATCAGTCCAGCATACTGCGTTGCACATTGGCCGACCGGTTGCCCAGGAAGGCTGGCAAACTGGGCACAGCAGCCAAAGCCTTCCCCCAGTGTTGCCTCCTGGCACTGGTATTCTGAGGTTTACGCCTTCTGGATGTGGAGGTTTCCTTTAGTCACCATGGCTAGTAGCCATTGGTGGACCTCTCCTCTGTGGATCTGTTCAACCCCTTTTTAAAGGTATCTCTGTTTGTGCTCAGCACTCCTTCCACTGGCAGTGAACCCCATAAATCACAATTTGAGTGAGTCAAACCCTTGGTCGTTCTTACCTAGTATTGTCTGTGCTGAGTGGCGGTGGATCTCAAGGATCTTTTGCAACACCTGCAGCCTGAGATCCCTCAACTGGAAGTGTCAGTCACTGAACCTGCGACCTTCTGCAAGCAAAGCAGAGACAAACAAAGGCGCCTTTTACTAAGTCAGATTATTGGTCTCTGTAGACCAGTGTCATCTTCTCTGACTGGCAGCAGTTCTCTAGAGAAAGATGTTTCCCAACAACTGCTGCCTGTGATCTTGTAACTGGAGATGCTGGGGATTGAACCAGGGACCTTCTGCATTCAAAGCAGATGCTCCACTGCTGATGTCTGCCTCCCACTGAGGACCAGTGTTCCCTCTAAGCTGAGTTAGTGTGAGCTAGCTCACAGTCTTTTAGCCTTCAGCTCACAGATTTTTGTCTTAGCTCAGGAAGGATGGCGTCAGAGCAAACTAGTTTCTGCAGCAGCCCAATCGCTTGCTCACAACTTTAATGCCAGGAGCTCACAAAGTAGAATCTTTGCTAGTCCATCCCTCACTGCAACAAGCTGGCCATGTGCAGCATACGCCTTTCACAAGAGCAAAATGTCTTTTCTTCTTGCTCCAAGGCCTGTTTTACACTTCCTCCTAAAGCCTCCTTTTTTGGAGGAACTGAATACTGCCACAGCAAATCTGGTTGTGGCATAGAACAGCTGCGACTCAGACACGTTCAACAGCATTACATTTTAACTGCTTTTCTGCTGCAAAGAGGGACTCAAGGTGCATAAAAGTCGCATGAAACAACCAGTACCGTACAATACAAGGGACCCAGTCCCGACCTGCATAGCCCAGGCAAGAACAATCTCATCAGATCTCAGAAGCTAAGCAGGGCCGACCCTGGCAAATATTTGGATAGGAGACCTCCAAGGAATACCAGGGCCGGGAGGCGGAGGCAGGCTATCAAGCCACTTCTTTGAACATCCTCCATGCCCCAGTAGGAGTTGCTAGAAGTCGCCATGACTTCCGGGCATGGGCATGCACACACACACACACACACAAAGGGGGGGAAATAACAAAGAAATACAAGGACCCTAAAAATCTGTCACAAAGCAGGTCTCGGGTATTGGCATCAGATGTTCCCAAGTAGGGTATCACTAGACCATGTGGTGCATCATTTTACTGTTTCCTGAGTGGGAAATGAACCCCATTCTTTTTGATGAGAGGAAGTCCAGGGGGCAAACACGGGGGAGGCCACACCTGTCTTCTGTCCACCCCAGGCACTGAGAATTTAGCCCACTCCCCTCTCTCTCTTCTTCTGGTCATGCTAACATGTGATGGAAAGTCTGGAATAATCTCTTCTGCAGAGAGAGAGAGAGAGAGAACGCACATGTTTGGTGTACCTGGCACTTCACAGAGTGTCAAGGGCAAAAAGACAGGTCCTTGCCCCCAAGAGCTTGCAGCCTACATTCTAAGAGAAGGGTGGGGTCAGGCTTTGGGGGCCTCGGAGATGCCCCTTGGCATTTCGGAACCCAGGGCTGATTTCACCTACATCCTCCCCGTTTGGCACTCACCTTGTCACTGCGCGTATGAACTGCCCCTCCCTTGAAAAGTGTTGTGTGTGTGGTTATGTCAAGCAGCACAAGAGCCTTGTGGGGCTTTAGTTGTGGTCGTTGACTTGCATGTACAAATTCCTTGAGACTGACTTCACCTTGTGTTGGAGGTGCTTCTGTGAACTGGGAGTGGGTGGAAGCCCAGGCTCTGGGGAGAAGCGTGCGCTGCTTCTCTCGTGCTCTGCCGGGGAGCCTCACTTGTCTCCTGTGGGAAAGGCTTTGGTTCCAGTGTGGTGAGGAAGACGCTTTTCTTTAAAAATGGGGGCACTTCTTAACTTCTGAAATGCCTGGAAATGGAAAGTGGTTCTGGTTGTTTGCAGGGCTTGCTTCATGCTCACAAGCATGTGTAGCTACTTGCAACAAGGGAGAAGCACTCTTGCAGTTACTGCATGCATGTTTCAAAGATGACCATGGGATCTGGGGTCTAGCCCTGGGCTGAGGACTCCAGGGGGCTTGTTTCTGGAGTTACTGGCTTCCCTCTGGAGCAGTGTTCCCTTTAAGCTGAGTTAGTGTGAGCTAACTCACAGTTTTTTAGCTTCCAGCTCATACATTTTTGTCTTAGCTCCAGAGCAAACTAATTTAGGCAGTAGCCAAATCACTCACTTGCAACTTTAATGCCGGTAGCTCACAAAGTAGAATTTTTGCTCACAAGACTCCACAGCTTAGAGGGAGCATTGCTCTGGAGTTGCAAAGATTGGAATCATTTTTCTTGAGGGGCAGGCGGGCTGCAAATGGCTGTCAGGTTTGGCAGGCAGCAGTGAAATATGTTTCCCGGTATTGGATGAACACTTGGAATTACTGGAATTTTGTGGTTTAATACCGAAAAGCTGCCTTGAAACGGAGCCACTTTGGTTCCAGGTTTGCTCTGTGCTTTGTCAAAGAATTTGGGGGCAGGGAGAGGTTGGAGATGATGGGAACAGAGAAGGATGCGGTGAGACAGCAGCTTTTCTCCTTTGGTG
>NW_015175463.1:0-1288 GCF_001447785.1 Gekko japonicus
TTAATAGCCAGAACAACTTGGAAGAAAATATTCCCTTGCATGGAGGGGCATGCTTGGAATGTGCAAAATTCTGAGCAAAAAAAAAAAAGCGCATCTCTCCAAAGAGGGAGTTGCTAACAGGTTTTTCAACTCGGGAGGGGGAAAACCTGTTTCGGTTTTGTTCTCTCTCTTTCTCTCTCTCTTTTTCCCCCAAGCAGGTGATCTTCAATCATGGCTGTAGTACAATCCCTCTCCTTTTACACTCTCAAATCTATTGACAAAGTCGCCAGCCACCCTGTAAAACAGGCAGAAGACTTTGGCTTTATCTTTGACTTCTCTCTCTCTCGCTGGCTCCCCGTATTCAACCTGTCGGCCTTCTCTTCCTACAATCAGGTGATCTTCAATCATGGCTGTAGTACAATCCCTCTCCTTTTACACTCTCAAATCTATTGACAAAGTCGCCAGCCACCCTGTAAAACAGGCAGAAGACTTTGGCTTTATCTTTGACTTCTCTCTCTCTCGCTGGCTCCCCGTATTCAACCTGTCGGCCTTCTCTTCCTACAATGTGGTAAAGATGGCCCCCTCCCCTGACCTTCTGGCTCCTGTTCCGGCCGGTCTCCTCTCTCCTTGACAACTGCACCCTTGCGTAACTTCATCTCGGCCCCCTTTCCTCTCTCTAGCATTTTCCATCCATCCAAATCGTTCAGCTCTCTCTGTGCTCTGATCACAGCATGGGGTGCCTCTAGAGATGTGAAGGCCCGGAAAAAAACCGGAAAAATTCGGGGGGAAAAACGGGTTTTTTCCGTTTTTTTCCTGAAGGCTTTTTTGTTTTTTTCCGAAAAATTGGAAAAATTGAAAAAAAGAAAAGAAAAGAAATTGATTATGGAACGTTTTATTTTAACATGATGACTAAAATATTTTAAGACAAGGTGTTCAAATATTTTCCAAATCATTTCTAAAATATATATATATGGTATCAGATTGATCTAATGCTTGAGCAAGTCCTAGGTTACAAACTGAACTCTCCAATGCAAGAACAAGATGCATTTCTTCCTTTAGGAGGTGCTATTGTCAGAAGAAAATAAAAAGGTTCCAGTTTTGTTTTTCCATGTGGGCGGGTATTCTGTTTGTAACAACTGTTTGGATGCACTATATTTTTTAATATGCTAGTTGTGATAATTTCATGCCAAGTAAAAATGTCCATAGTCATATTTTATGTTCCTAAAGTAACAGAATGACTTTCAATCTAGAAAAGACAAAAGAAATGCTAATGTAGCATTTTTTTCAATTTTTCCGAAAATTTCCATTT
>NW_015175463.1:6986-7169 GCF_001447785.1 Gekko japonicus
TACTGGAGAAGACCCTGATGCTGGGAAAGACTGGTCATAGAAAAGGGGGACAACAAAGGATGAGATGGTTAGACAATGTCATCGATGCAACGAACATGAAATTGAGCGAACTCCAGAGGAGGGCCTGGCGTGATCTGGTCCATGGGGTCGTGAAGAGTCAGTAGTTCAGCGGTTCAAGACCCG
>NW_015175463.1:7376-17066 GCF_001447785.1 Gekko japonicus
CCTAGAGTCGGATTCGACTGGCTTTCGAGCAAGGGAACCTTTACCTTTACTTATTCCTTCTTCAGCAGTAACTCACGAAAGCTCCTAGCCTGCCACAAACTTTGTTAGTCTTTAAGGTGCTACTGGAGCCCTGCTCTTTTCTACTGCTACAGACACGCTTGATCTATCTGAAATATGACTCTGGCTCCGAATTTTTTAATCCAGCTTCTAGAGCCAGAGAAACTTCGTCAAGGCCAGCTCCTCCAGGCTCCCCGGACCAGTGGAGGGAGATGCAATCATTCAGGGAATCAGCCCATTTTCAATCTTTTCTGCTGCTGCTCCGAACAACACCCCGAAGAGCAGCAACTTTGTTAATGATTTCGCGACGCGCGGCAGGACCTTGCAAGACCCACCCCCAGAAACAAGGCGCTGAAAGGAGAAATCCACGGAGCTCCAAGCGGGGCAAAGTCCTGGAAGGCCGGGGAGGAAGTTCCCGCCCAGAAATGCAAACAGCGCCAGGGGGGAGAAGGCGCAAAGGGAAGCAGCAGCTCCAAATCGGCCCGTCGTGGGCAGAGATTCGGCGCCGCGCCCCCAAAGCAAATCGCTCCCCCGGACCGGGGCGCAAAGGAAGCGTCGCGCAGCGGCTCCGCGTGGCCGAGCTAGAAAATCGCCCCAACACGTTTCGGGTCAATAATTCGGAGAAACAGGAGGAGGAAGTCCCGCGTCGGCCCGCCCCGTCCAACTCGGGACACACCTGCCCTGCCCTCACTCTCCGTTCCTCCTGGGTCTTTTTCTGCGTTTAAACTTTAGTCCCATTTGGGCCGTAACCGAGTCCCTGCTCGGCGGCGCACGTCGGAAAGGGGCAGACACGTGAACCCAGCCGCGGCGGACAACCCGAACTGGAGGAAAAGCCACCTGAAGAGCCGCCCTCCGAGAGCTCGGCGTGGCCATGACCCCCCTTTCCCCACCCAGGAATCCCTCGCTGGGAAGAGCGCGCGGGGCGGCTGGGGGCTCGCCTGGGGCGGCCAACCAGACCAGATCTCAGAGCCCCCCGTCCTCCGGCGAGAGCAGAAAGTCCCTCCCTCTCGGCCGCCGCCCGACGGGGCTGCCTCGGCTTACCTGCGCGACGGACTCCCCTCCGGCGCCGCGCATCGCCCCAGCGCCGCTCGCCTCCTCCCAGCGCGCAAGGCTCGGAGGCGGCCCGCGGGCAGCGAAAGGGAAGCCTCCGCCGCCGCCCACGCTCCAGCCCCGGCCTCGGCCAGGTCCTAGAGCCCGCGCACGTCCGCCGCGCCCCGAGCCTCCCCGGCCGATTGGCGCCCCGAACTCCGGAAGGCGGCGTGGCGCAAGGACCGCCCGCCTCCATGCGGCGCAAAGCGAGTGCGCGCGGAGGGGAAGGGCCGGGGAGCTGCAGGGAGAGGTGGCTGTGCTCCGAGGGGAGCAGGTGCCTTTGGGGGGAAGAGGGGATTCTGGCCTGTAATGGAGTTGCCAACCATCAGGTGGCGGCTGGAGATCTCCCGCTAGTGTCGTGGTGAAGTGCGCGGACTCTAATCTGGGAGAACCGGGTTTGATTCCCCACTCCTCCACTTGCACCTGGCTGGATGACCTTGGGCAAGCCATAGTTCTGATAAGAGCTGTTCTTGAAAAACTGGAGGTTTCCTGGGATCACAACCGATCTCCAGGTGAAAGAGATCCCCTGGAGAAAATGGCTGCTTTGGAAGGTGGGCTCTGTGGCATTATACTCCAGTGAAGTCCCTCCCCTCCCCAAACCCCGCCCTCCTCAGGCTCCACCCCCACCATCTCCAGGTATTTCCCAACCTGGAGCTGGCAACCCTAGTTGCCAACTTTGGGTTGGGGCAATTCCTTGAGATTTTGAGAGTGGAGCTCAGCTGAGCATAATACTGTAGAGTCCCCTTTCCATTTTCTCCAGGGGGACTGATTTGCTGTCTGGGGATCAGTTATAATTTCAGGAGATCAACAGGCACCACCTGGAGGTTGACAACAGTAGACCACTGGGATACTATTCTCTATGGAAACCCGTGAGAGCCTCACAAAGCGAAGAACGCTGACCCTAATGATGTCCAGCTAGCTGTCTCCATTTCGTCCCTCCTTTCGTCCAAGAAGCACCAGACTGCATCTTGATCACCCACTGGTGATCAGGGAGTAACAACGTGGCCCAGTCTAGGGCACGGATTCTGAGAAGTAAATCCCACTTTATTCGGGTGACTAATACTCCCTGTGACATGTGTCGAGGATTGCTGTAACAATGCAAGCCAATTAGACATCATGGGCGTGTTCTCTGCAGCAACCCGATTCTTCTCCCTCCCTTGCATTTTATCCTCACAACAACCCTGAGTGGTAGGCTAGGCTGGTAGGGTGGTGACTGGCCCAGGGTCACCCAGCTACCTATTCAGGAAACCAGCATGGTAGAGTGGTAAGCATGTTAGGCTGAGGCATGGGTTCAAATCTCCACCCTGCCATGAAAGTCGCACACACTCATCCTGTCCTACCTCACAAGACTGTTGCCAGGATAAAATGAGGTAGGGGAGATCCATGCGTCCAACTCTGAGCTCCTTGGAAGATAAAACTGGATAAGACTGTATGGACAGATACAAGTGGGCTCCTTGAAAACATGGCAGATTTTAGAATGATGGGAGAGAATGTTAGAACTGGATTTGGAAATGTTTGTCTGACCAGCTTTCCATTTGCTTCAAATTTAGTGGCTATTAAATTGGCATGAAAACAACCAGAAAATGTGGAATGGGGACTCTCTTGAGCCAATGCCGCACGACAAAAACCTAAATACAGGTAGCTTAATATATTTTAAAAGGTTTATTAAATACCATTAATGAAATCAGATGAAATATTTATCTTAAAAGAACCAGCTGGCCAAAGGCTCATCTTGTGACATCAGAGGCTGGAAGCACAGAATAAGTTTACTCTTAGTTTACTCTTACCCACATGCCATAGTCCAGTTTCCCTTTCTACCTTCTTTTTGCCAGGATGGAGATGTAGCTTAGTGGTAAGACTCATATTTGATGTCCCTGGTTCAATCCTAGGCATCTTCAGAAGGATTTCTTAAATTTTACCCTTACAACCACCACCTTGTAAGGTAGGCCAGGTTGAGAGAATGATTGGCCCATAGTCACCCAGCGAGCTTCTACGGCAGAGTAGGAATTTGAACTTGGGTCTCTCTGATCCGAGTCCAACACGCTAACCCTACACTACGCTGGCTGTCACGGGAGAGGACCAATGATGGAATGGCTGCCAGGGGGGCTTGCTCCAATCACAAGAGATTGGGAGGTTCTGAGCCAAGCATCCTCCTAGGAGGAATTCCAATCAGTGCTCCCTGCAGACATGCCGGAGAAGCCTCTGGGTCTCTTTTTAACCACCTCCTGTGCCAGGGAAATGGAGGAAAGCCAAGACTGGCTGTTTGTTTGGGGGAAGGAGGAAATGTGTGCCAGGAACCACCCTGGCAGGCTACTGGGAACGCTGCTGTGCGCATGAAGAATTTCCTGGCACTGGCCTTGAGAGCTGCTCTTAGAGGACACCTGTACATGCCTAATGGTGGCTGTAAAAGAAGAGAAGAGGAGATTGGATTTATACCCTGCTCTTCACTACCCAAAGGAGTCTCAGAGTGGCTTACAATCTCCTGTCCCTTCCCCTGTGAGGTAGGTGGGGCTGAGAGAGCTCTTCCAAGAACTGCTTTTTCCAGAACAGCTCTGAGAGAACTGGGACTGACCCATTATCACACCAGCAGCTGCATGTGGAGGAGTGGGGAATCAACCCTGGTTTTTCCAGATTAGCGTCCATGCTCCAAACCACTACACCAAACTGGCTCTCTAGACCAACTGGATCGGGCCCTTCACTTGAAATAAATGTGAAATTCAAGAAAGGGGAGGGGGGCTGAGCAGCGGAAAGGCCCCAGTCTCTGCAGCCCCTCATCTTAGACTCTGTTATTTAAAAAAATGTAGGAATAGCAAGCTTTCACTGTTCTATATAAGGGATAAACATTACCTACACAGATTGGTTCTGTTGCCTTCGACAGTTTTCTCTTTGCTTGTTTTTCCAATTCTTCGGCCTCACCCTGACTGCATTAGTTTGTTTAAGCATATTTGCTGTTAGACTGAATTGTTTTATCATATTTTATACTGTGCTTGCGGACGGATGAGTCTTTCTCATACCTTTAATCCGCCCTGTTCTGTTTTACTAGGAACCGTTGCTGTTATATTCAAGTGTTTTCATCATACTTTGTAATTGGGGTTGCAACCCTCCAGGTGGTACCTAAAGATCTGCCACTGTTTCTTTCATTTTACCCACTTCAGCCTCCTCTTAACCTGCCTGCAAGACGGAAAAACAGTCCTGAGTGGGTTTTAGATTAATTATGGGCGCCATCTGGAGACGATTAAATTGGGATTGACTGACCAATGATTTTCAGGTCTTCATGATGTTTTTAGCAACCTTATGATGATGTTTTTAACCTGTTGTAAATCGCCCAGAGCCTATTGCACTCAGCGATTGGGCGATCCAGACATTTAAAACATAAATAAATAAATAGTCTGCCACACTGTGTCAGAATAACACTGCCGGATCTCTAGTCGGCATCGTTTATGGTCGGATCTACGACGGTATCAGATTGTCTTCGAACATCTGACTTTCAATCTTGATTAATGGAAAAAATTCTTGGCAAATGCTTTCTCTCTGGTCCGTCTTGCGCCAGTCCAAGAATTTCACCCCTAGTGGCACACCACAAATGCCCCCAGCCATCCCGCTTAATCATGGCCCCGATGCTGAAAACCAACAAAATAGAACTGGAGGCCTATTCCATTATTCCTAGCTGGAGTATTCCGGCGAATACCGTTCCCATAGAATAGAACATTAATTACACTGCTGTGCCTTCTAAAAACAGAACGCTAATTATATGGCTGTGCCTCCTATCAGGCAATGTGGGAGTTAAACTATTGGGCTGCAATCACATGCGCCAGAAAAAACGGGGGGGGGGGAAGCGAGGCTATTTCTGTGGTGTATTCAATGTGACCAATGTCTGTATGAAAACGCAGTGATTGAAACACCATGTGAAGCTTCGTCCTGGGCTAGGATCCTGATCCCTCAATTACTATTGGTAGCCCAGGAAGAGCCGACCAATCACCAACATCCAGTTCCATGAGAGGGAACAATTGTGATTGGACCTTATCCGTGCAACCTCATAGGTTGTTATTGTAAAATAGGGCGTGGCTCTATTAGCCGGGAGAGTTTAAAAGTGGAACAGCTTCAATGCTAAAGCTGTTCTGGCTATTCATGTTGATCTGTTTGGAGTTGAGTTACGAGTTGCTGAATAAAGCTGATCTTTTGCTGAAATCACTCTCTGACTCGTTTGGGAAGTAGCCGACTTAACAATTTCCTCTAGAGGAATTTGACCAGCAGTTGCATGATCACACCTCCCTTTGAAGCTGTGGGCTCAGTCCGTCAGTGCGTGATCAGATGCAACTGCGGGTGAGTTGTAGGGATTTTTGGTGCCATTCTTTCCCCATGCGCTTAACTGAGGGATCGATGAATCGCACCTCCACACCGATGGCTTGATCAGACCATCCTGATGCCATGAGAGCGCGCTGGAGCGATCAGACACGGGAAAGTCCGTCCATGGCCTGTCGCAACTCGTTTACTACCGGATTTTCCCCGGGTGTCTTTCAACTCCACTTCTGTGGCGGAGCAGAACGGGTTGCCGATGGCTGTAGGTCACTTCCCAGATGCTGTCTGATCGCGCCCTTTAAATCCATCCGGCATTCACACCTATGTCGGGTCTAATTGTGCATGTGATTTTATTTTGGAATTGTGTGCCTAGGCACAAGATGCAGGGCTCTATTTGTAGAAAAAGCCCAGCAGGAACTCATTAGCATAATAGGCCACACCCAAGAGCAAAACTCATCAGCATATTAGGCCACACCCTGACAGCACCGCTCATTAGCACATTAGGCCACACCCCCATGTTACCAGAAGTGTGGTCATCCAACCACACCCACCTTTCCCTTCTTATTCTGTTTACCTTTTTTGTTGTCAAAACCCAGGGCTTTTTGCATGTTAAGCCACACACCCCTAATTGTAGCCAATCTTAATGAGTGTCTGCTATTGGATGTGGCCAATTATGCTAATGAGTTCCTGCTGGGCGTGGCCAACTCAGGAGCCAGCCAGAACTCTGTTCCTGTGCGTTCCTGCCAAAAACAGCCCTGGTGCTGTGCATGTATAGTGTCTTTAAATCTACATTGCCTTTGTGTTCCACCCTTTGAGACTGTGTCTCCTTGTAACATTTTTTAATGAAGAAAACTATGGAGAAAGATGTATTTTTTGAATAATGATTCATGTTTTGTACAGCACTTGGATCGGGTCCTTTATAGTGACCCACCTGGAGGGTGACAATCCTACCTCCCTCACATACTTTGCAGAAAAGTTCCTAGCAATATTCTGAGGAGGAATAAAGTTTATGCCAGGGGAACGGTCCTCCTCCTCCACTTCAGGAGCACACACCTCATTCGAAGGGTGACACCACCGAGGCATGATATCTCTTAACAACTGCATTGTGGGATATTGCATCAAAGGTCCTGCGGAAGGAAGTTGAGCCATCAATCAGAGCTGTGCAACAGAGCCCGTTCTCAAGACATTTACTTCAGATGCTTTCGGCCCCCCTCCCCCAAGAAAAAATGAGAAAAGAAAACCTCTGTCAGTATGGGATGTTCCCTTTAAATGCAGGAACGGAGTCATAGAGGGGCATTTGTAAAAAATAAAAAATAAAATCAAAATTGGCAACCGAATTTTGCACTGATAACATTATCTTCTCTGTTGCAAAAGCCGGCCAGAAGTTGGACCAGCATGAAGGGCTTCCTTGTCTTCTGCGTGGCTTCCAGCGTCTCTTCTATAAAAACAGAACAGAATCCAAAGTGGTGGAATCCAGCCAGATTTCCTCGGCAGCAACTGATAGAATGTTAACGACTAAACTCTGTTTTTTGTTTCCACAAACGCAGAAGGCAAGCCAAACTTTTTAAATGGCCATTTTATACTGTATGTTGTTAGGTGTCTGTGCAAATAGCTACAGCCGGGCACCAAAACAGTGTCAGAAGTCCTTTAAGAGCAAAAATGTAAAAACGGAATCTTGTAGTGCATCAGAGACTTGCAGCTTTATTGGGAAAGAGTAAATCTGTCGGTTTTCAAGGTGCCACCCAAGCCTCCATTTTGTTTTGACTGTGATTTGTAAATGTGCCAGACATTAGTGTGTGAATATCGGTCTAGGTGCGCTCATGAAAACAGGTCACATGATACTTGTGGCATACAAAATTCGGATTTGCCACTGCACCATGTAGAAAATAATAAGCCATGAAAGGGTAGTTTGGATCTGTCATAACATCGGGACTGCTAGGAATGGCGCCTGCTATAATTGCCTGGCCAAATTCCACTGGGATAGTTACAATCTGAAAAAGTCCTCTGATTGTTATTATTCAGAGTAAAATTTGTGTTTGAGCTTGTGTATGAGAGACTACATAGTAGCATAGTAGCTAACTGTGCTCCATAAAGCTGGCCGTTGAAGTCTCAGTTTCAGAGAAAATTTACTTGGTAGGCTTAGGCAAGCTCTCCTCTGTCTCAGCTGATACATGCAGAGAACTATACTGGTCTACTTTACAGGGCTGTGGTAAGGATTAAAAACAATGCATGTAAAGCAGTTTAAACTCTGAAAGCTGTCTAGAAATGCCAAGTTATTTGCAAGGTTCATGGTTTACAAAGTTCACCACCTATCTGAGGAGTACTTCAATGTGTTGGAAAAATTGGCAAAAATACTTAGATATTCAGAGTTTGCAATGGATCTTTGTTTCACTGGAAAGGAGGCATTTCTTTCTGTGTAAAAAACAACCTTTATTTCTAAGGGAAGGGTACACAGGAAAAAGCTACAAAATTAGAAACCTAAGGCTACATCTCTACAGCTACTGAACAGACCGACCACAGGGTCTCACAGCAACAACTGTAATGGAGAGTCTTCTTCTTCTTGACCCCTAGAAGGAAATCACTTGAATACATTAACCAATGTTTGTGAGTAAACAGACTTAGATTTTGCAGGCTTTGTTTTCATTGGCTCCCCAGGTTTCCCTTCCAGATCCGGCTAAACAATAGCACACAAAGTAAACAGATTAACCCTATCATGACTGAATTAGGCCTTGCAACACACACATATTTCCAACACAATGAAGGTAGGGGTGCCATCTTCCAGGTAGTGCACAAAACAAAAGGGATCACAGGAACTTTTACTTTTAGAAAACTTACTTCTGGTTCCATAATATGGAGAGCATAGCCAGTAAAATCCAGGAGGCTTTTTTGTAGCTAGAGGATTGGCTTGCTCCAAAAATAAACACTTATTATGGAACCAGAAGTAAGTTTTCTAAAAGTCATTATGTTTGACTATGTGGACTTTTTTACAATATTGTATAAGTGAGAATGTTGGACAAATGTTGCAATTTTGTAAAGTTTTAGAAAAGCGATGTAAATCTTATAAATGATGTTCATATCACAGGTTTTTTTCCTGTGGATATCTGTGATCCCTTTTGTTTTGTGCTGTATCTATTGGGGATGTAGTATATGATGGAGTAAACAAGTATTTACATATTAATTATCACAGTAGCCAGATAAAATAAGAACTGGATTGCTACTACCTAAGTAAATGGTTAGTATGTATGGAGAGCATAGCCAGTAAAATCCAGGAGGCTGTTTTGTACCTACAGAGGATTGGCTTGCTCCAAAAAGAAACACTTCTTATAGAACCAGAAGTAAGTTTTCTAAAAGTTAAATTATTGTAAAAACTAAATTATTATAAGTTTAAAACAACTATTTTCCATGCAGCGTCATGTGGAGTATTTGTTGATTATGGTTTATTCCAGGATATTATGAAGGAAATTAAGAATTTACACTACTGAGCTGGATGAAGAAGCTGACACCTCCTTTAAATATAGGATTACATCTGAGGAAGACCGTAAAGCTGAAATGAGTTCACAACCGAGTACTCATTATGTTTGACTATGCAGACTTTTTAACAATATTGTATAAGTGAGAATGTTGGACGAATGTTGCAATTTTGTAAAGGTTCCAGGTCGTGTTTGGAGATCTGGAATTACAACTGGCCTCCAGGTAAAAGTGATCCGTTCCCTAGAGAAAATGGCTGCATCGGGAGGTAGACTCTATGTCCCTTGGGTCTCTCGCCTCCCCGAACCACTCCTTTTCCACGTTCCCCCCCCCAAAAAAAAAAATCTCCAGGAATTTCACAACCCGGAGCTGGCAACCCTAAATGAAAAGGACAGTGGCATGGCTGGGTGGGGCTGCCAACAGGCCCGAAGCAGAAAATGGCCTACCCTTTTAATATTAAAGTTATTTACCTCCGTGTCATGAAAAGCTTCATCTAGTCATTCCCACACATCAGGTCTCTGTTAAAGGGACAGGACATTTTTCTCTAGGTCTGCTGGCAATCCCGGTTTAAATCCCCAGCTGATTATTTGCATCAGAAGTTCTCAGTTTCTAACAAAGTTTCCCATCATTTCAACAAGTCACGTGGGGTAGAAGGGGATCTGATTTCTTTACAGGTGGACCTTAAACCTTCCCATTCCCCCCCCCCCGATGAAACTCATTCTTGGGGGTAGGAAAGTCACATCAGTCTTGAGAAAAGCAACTAAGAAATAGAGTTGC
>NW_015175463.1:17253-38847 GCF_001447785.1 Gekko japonicus
GATTTATACCCTGCCCTTCACTACCCAAAGGAGTCTCAGAGCGGCTTACAAACTCCTTTACCTTCCCCTCCCCACAACAGACAACCTGTGGGGTAGGTGGGGCTGAGGAGGAGATTGGATTTTGGGGCTGAGGAAGAGATTGGATTTATACCCTGCCTTCCCTACCTGAAGGAGTCTCAGAGCAGCTTACAAACTCCTTTCCCTCCCCTTCCCCACAACAGACACCCTGTGAGGTAGGTGGGGCTGAGAGAGCTCTGACAGAAACTGCTCTTTTTCAAGAACAGCTGTGCCAGAACTATAGCTTGCCCAAGGTCATCCAGCCAGGTGTGAGTGGAGGAGTGGGGAATCAAACCCGGTTCTCCCAGATTAGAGTCTGTTCACTTAACCACTACACCAAAGTGGCTCTTCTCAGCAGGGACCTCAGCAGGGTGGAAGGTCCTAGAGCCCACCCTCCAAAACAGCCATTTCCTCCAGGGGAACTGATCTGGGTCATCTGGAGATCAATTGTAATAGCTGCAGATCCCCTGGTGCCACTTGGTGGTGGGCCGTCCTTTTAAGAAAACATTTTGTGTCCACACCTGTTTGGGCCAGGCTAGCTAGAAATCAGCTCAGCTGAGTTTGGAGGTTGGACTGTTGGAGGAAGGTGAAGAAGCTGCCTTTGGGCAAAGCTTTATGTGAAGGCCTGCCCCTGGGGTCCTAAGCAAGAGCTATGGAGCAGAGCCTGGGAGAGACGGACATGGCAGGCCCTGGCAAGACAGCCATTAGGAGCTTTCGAGTCAAGAGGAAAAGGAAACTGCCCCCCCCTCCAAGGCCGCTCTCATCTTGGTAAACAGTAAGACCGGGTTGATATTTTGAAAAAGTTTTCAAATATTACTTAATCTCCCCCCCCTTAAAAAAAAAAATCAATAAATTCTGTGAGAGTTCTTTCTCCAGTTTATAATTTTTATTTTTTAGTAAAAAATAAAACAAAAACAACAACACATACTTATAAAAATAGCTGATACAACAGCATCAATGCAGCATAACATATAATGTTATATAGTTTTTCCTACTAGTTCTTCGAAGTACCACTACACAACAATACAGACAGTTTTCATTAAAAATACAGCAAACTGTTTATTTTTGGGTAGAATTTCCCCTATTGTGAGATATTCAACAATTGGGAACCACATTGCTTGAAACTCTTTCTGTTTAATCTGTGAACTTGCTGCTATTTTTTCATGTACAAAGTGTTCCCAGACCTTATTTTGTCATTCATATAAAGTGGGTCCAGATTTATCTCTCCATTTTTGCGCAATATTAATTCTTGCAATCGCTATTAGGGTCATAATCGTTTTTCTCCTTGTTTTTGTTTCAGATATACTCGGCCAGATATCCAGCAGAACTGTCTCTGGAGTGAAAGGTAGGTCACGTCCCATAATTAACTGGATTTGTGCTATTATTTGTTTCCAAAAGTTGTTAATTACTGAGTAGTGCCACCAGCAGTGGATATAGTCAGCCACATTTCCACAATTTTTCCAACAATATTTTTGTACCTCTGGGTATATTCTGTGTAATCTAATAGGGGGCATGTACCACCTGTTCAAAACTTTAAAGGTATTGAATTTAATAGCAAATATCTTTGATGAGATATTTGGAGATTCTCTCATCTTTTCCCAATCACTTTCCTGAATGCGGTCTTGACAGTCCATTTGCCACAAAGTCTGAATTCTTTTGCTTTCTGGCTTAGAGCAATGTATTAGTATTTTAGAAATTTTAGAAATCAATCCTTTCACATCCCCATTACGCTTTTGCAGCAGTTCCTCAAATTTGGTAATTGGATTAAGGAAAACCTTTGTGTTTTTAAGTTCTTGAAGTAAATGAGAAATTTGTAAGTATTGAAATCACGGAATTCTTTGCTTTATTTTAGTTTCCAGCTCTGCTTTTGTGTGCAACTGGCCTCTTACTCTTAGGTCAACTAGGTGGGTCAACCTGGCATTCCTCCAGGATTTAAAAGCTGAAGAGTCTTTGCCTGGGGGGAACTATGATTGGTTTAGAAAAGAGGAGAATTTAGAGTTCTCTGGTGTTAGGATATTACGTGTCCTATCCCAGATTTCTAGGGAAGCTTTGAGCAATTGATTGTTGTCAGCCAGTGTGGGTCTGTGTTTTCGGAGGTTCCAAATAATGTCAGGCGGTGGTACTGAGCCTGCCTCCCAGTCTTCTATTGGTTGCCAATTGAAAGAGGTGGTAGAATTTAAAATCCTTACTATTGTGGCTAGGTTGGCTGCCTCGTAATATGTTATCAAATCAGGTATGCCAAAACCTCCCTCTGTGGGAAGATGTTTTAATATGGAGAATTTAATTCATGGTACCTTATAGTCCCAAAATGTTTTTTGATTTCTGTCTGCCACTTCCTCGAGTCTTTTTTTTTTTGGGGTATGGATATTGGCAGAGCTCTAAATAAAAACAAAGTTTTTGGTAAAATAAAACTGTTAAACATTCCTATTTTGTCTGCCCAAGATGGGCCCATACGACTCCATCTATGCAGCATGTTTTTTGATTCCTGAAAGATCTTGGTGAAATTACAATCCGTCAAATCTTTTAAGTCTGGTGGTTTCCAGACACCTAAACATCTCCATTTGGTGCGCAACCATTGGTATGGAAACTGTTTTTGTATCCTTTGTTCTGTGTCTTGCTTAATTTTCAGTGGGATGATTTTAGATTTATTCAAGTTTACCTTGAGGCCTGATATATTTTGCATGTCTCCAAAAATGTTCTGTAGCTCTGAGAGCGAGTGTTCTGGATCAGAGAGGAAGATGGTTAAGTCATCAGCGTATAAACTGAGTTTGTGAACCTCATTGCCAACTTGTATACCCTGAATTATAGTGCTGTTTTTTATGGCAGAGGCCATGGGCTCTATTGCCAGGGCAAAAATAAGTGGGGATAAGAGGCAGCCTTGTCTAGTGCCTCTGGCTAATGGGATGGGTGCACTTAAAACATTATTAGTTTGAATTTTGGCGATTGGATTCTCATATATAACTGCCTTTCTAAAACGCCCTCCAAAGTTCATAGAGCGTAAAAGTTGCTTTACATATATTGCTTCCACACTGTCAAAGGCTTTTTCTAAGTCCACAGTGAGTAGCAGTGACTCTTGTTGTCGTTCTTTACAGTAGACAATTAAGTTTAAAATGCGACGGATATTATCCGTTATGACACGGTTCGGAATGAATCCTGTTTGGTCAAGAGCTATATATTCCGAAATTATAGGTTGTAGTCTGTTGGCAAGTATCTTTGAAAAAATCTTGGCATCACAATTCAGTAATGCGATTGGTCTATATTTTGTTGGGTTTCCAGGTCGGTGTCATCTTTGGTGACAGTTCTTTCTCACAGAAATTCCAAAATAAAGAAATAATCAAAACAACCCCTTTGCAGAAAGTGCCAGATCATTTCCCATCCCCAGTGGCATTTCTCAAAATCATTGGGGCTGGCAACTTTTTGTTCTTGAAGAAAGCCACAAGGAAGACAACCCCGGCATTAGAAGTTGAACCAGTCATTCAAGCAGGGTCTGGAGTTTTGGGATTACAACTGCATTGGGCAGGGGGTTGGACTAGATCAGGGGTGTCAAACGTAAGGCCCGGGGGCCAGAGCAGGCCCGTTCAGGGCTCTTACCCGGCCCACGAGCAACGGTTAGGTATGGAAATGTAAGGTATTGTCCTTTTTGTGATATCCCTTGGAAAAATCCTAATCTTGCATGTGATTAAATACATTTATTGGGGCTTTTGTGGGTTCCCTAGTAAAACCATTGCTTTCGCTGCTAGGAATCAGTTGCTTTTGTTTTTATTTTGAGTAAAAAATAATATTGTTAATTGGGTTTGCCTGTGTCCTCTATAACGTTTATGTCTCCGGTCCTTGGCATTACATTTTATGGCACACGTGGCCTGGCCCAACAAAGTGACATTCATGTCAGATCTGGCCCTCGTAACAAATGAGTTCGACACCTCTGGACTAGATGGTCTGTATGGCCCCTTCCAACTCTATGATTCTATCTCCGGATGACTGAGATCAGCTCCCCTGGAGGAAATGGCAGCTCTGGAGGATGGGACTCTATGGCATCCCAACCCCTCCCCTCCTGAAACTCCGCCTTCCCCAGATACCCCCGCCAAATCAGTTGGCCACCCTACACGCGAGGAATGGTCGTGCACCACACGGCTATCGGGGCCTGTTCACGAATCCCCTGTTATTTTCTCGTCTGACTTACTGAGCACAATGTCTCTCCTGTCAATTTGTCCCAGAGCTTGTATTGTCGTGAGAAAAAAACAGATCTCTGGAGCGCCACATAAGGTCTGGCTTTGTGCGTACATATGTAAACAAAAGCATAATATTTTCGCTGCGTGCCATCTGGGTACTGCCATGTGCTCCATTTGGATTCCTGGCTCGTGCCGCACGAGCTTGTTTTCTCAGGGGCGCAGGCAGGGCTCTAGTCGGGGGGGAGCTCTCAGGTACGGAGCTCCGGAAGAGAACCTCTAGGGGGCGGGGCGGTCACGTGGTGAAGCCCCGCCCCCTTCTTTACCCCGCCCTCTGCTTCGATCCTCATTCCGTTTGGGAATGAGGATGAAGCAGGAGGGTAAGTAGCCGGGCCTTCTGACACACTTCCGGTGATGTCAGGGGGTGTGGCCTTCTGTCACTTCCGGTGATGTCAGGGGGCGTGGCATATGCAAATAAGTTATGCTAATGAGTTATGCTAATGAGCTCCGGCAGCTCTTTTTCTACAACAAGACCCCTGGGCGCAGGCATCTTTTGCCCTCGTGGAGAGACACCTGCGGATGCCAGCGAGAGCTATCTCACTGGGGTGGTGACTGTGACAGAAATCCTGACACGCGGAATCTCTCAGGATAGCCGCTGAATGGTGAAGGCCAAAGGCTGGTAGCTGAGCTGCTCTGAAGGATTCATCTAGACCTTCCGGCCAAATAGACCACAAAGATTACTAGTCCACAGGAAAAGTTCTGCTCCCTAGTACCCGCATGTGTCATTCGTGGCCAAAGAACCCATCCTCATTTCCAGTTGCCATTTCTGACGGGATGTGTTGCTTTAAACTGAGACAGACGGTTGGGTCCAGTTGTTGGGATCTGCTGTTGTGAAGCAAGCTGAGCTGGAAATATAGGAGCTGGCCCTCCTTCAAAAAACAACATCAACAAGAGGAACAAAAAACCTTTCATAACAGAGCAGATGTTATTGCTAATTTCAATGGTTTTCATTCCCGGACCTGCCTGCCCAGACTAACCCAATCTTGTCAGATCCTGGAAACTAAGCAGAATCAGCCCTGGTTAGTACTTGAATGGGAGACCACCAAAGAAGTCCTGGGTTGCTATGAAGAACCAGGCAATGGCAAACCACCTCAGTGAATCTGTTGCCTTGGAAACCCTATGGCAGGGTTACAAGATGCCCTCTTTTTAGAGGACATGCCCTCTTTTTTTGGTGTCCATCATCTGTTGGGCTCTATAATGATGATGATGATGATGATGATGATGAAAATGTCTTCTTTTGGGGTTGGAAGGTTAGGAATATTCCTAGTTAGTAGCAGTTATCACAGCTTAAATAGTAAGGTTTCCCTTGCTTGGGAGTCAGTCGAATCCAACTCTAGGGGGCGGTGCTCATCTCCGTTTCCAAGTCAAAGAGTCAACGCTGTCCGAAGACTTCTCTGTGGTAACGTAGCCAGTATGACTAGACGCTGAGGTGCATGGAACGCTGTTACCTTCCCACCGAAGCGGTACCTATTTATCTACTTGCAATTTCTTGCTTTCAAACTGCTAGGTTGGCAGGAGCTGGGGCCAGAGACGGGAGCTCACTCCGTCACGCGGCACTCGGGTCTCGAACTGCTGAACTACCGACCTTTCGGTCTGCAGCTCAGCATCTTAATCACTGAGCCACCGCAGCTTAAATAGGAGGGGTATTTAAAATGAGATTTGTCATAGTGATCACTTGTTTGAAGTATGTCCTCTTTTTTGCTTTTCAAAATATGGTAACCCTATCCATATGTGAAACGTCTTCGGACAGCGCTGGCTCTTCGGCTTTGAAACGGAGATGAGTACCGCAACCCTAGAGTCGGATTCGACTGGCTTTCGAGCAAGGGAACCTTTACCTTTTACCCCTATGTGCAACTAGAGTCCAGAACATCTTAGAGACCAACAAAATTTTAGGGGTATGAGCGATCAAGAGTCAAAATTCCCCTTGTCAGATATCAGAGCTTTCATTCTTGAAAGCTTATAACCACCACCACCCAATCCTGTTGGTCTCTAAGGCGCTACTGGATTAAAGTCTGCAGCCCAACACAGTGTCCCTCTGTTCATAAGTCAACTGTGACTTTACAGCACTGTTTACCTACCGCCATGGTATTCACATTGCCATCTGATCCCACGGGGCAGCTAAAGATGCAAATTGGAAAGTCCCAATTCCAGTTAGGTGTCGTGGTCAGGAGCGTAGATTCTGATCTGGGAGAACCGGGTTTGATTCCCCACTCCTCCTTCACATGCAGCTGCTGGTGTGACCTTGGGTCAGTCACAAGTTCTTTCAGAGCTGTTCTCTCAGGAGCAGTTCTCAAAAATGCTCTCTCAGCCCCACCTACCTCACAGGGTGTCTGTTGTGGGGAGGGGAGGGGAAGGGAGATTGTAAGCTGCTCTGAGACTCCTTCGGGTAGTGAAGGGTGGGGTACAAATCTAATCTCCTCCTACTCCTCCTCCTTCCTAGGCAGTCTTAAGGAAGTTCCCCCTTCCGCAGTGCGAGTGTGGTGGGACTGCACCCAGGCCTTGCAATAAACCGTGCTTTGTTTAAAGCTGTGTTTTTACAATGGACTTGATCGTCAGTCAACCAAATGTAGGTAACAAGCCCAGTCTTCTTGCATCTCACCTCCTTTCCACCTTTTAGGATGCAGGATGTCCTGTTCCCTAGATTGTGGCCTCTGTGGCCATGCAGGGTGGTCCACTCCACAAACTGTGGCTTGTGGCCTTCCAGCTGGCCACAAGGCCTTAACAAGCCAACTCTTATTTAAAAGCTTGGCTTGGCACCAGGCAACCAGTGGCAAGTTGCCATCAGCCATCCCAAACTAATCGGTGGTTGATCCGAATACCAGTCTAACCTCCCCTAATGTTGTTGCAAACACTCATGAAAGACTGTGACACAGTTTGCACCCACCCCACGGAGTTACAGGGATGCTTTGGTAAGGGGTGTACAGAAAGATGTTTATTCAGGGCCCGAGGAAGCTTCAGCTGAGTCTGTCATGGGCGCATGACAAAACAACGGGCATATCTGGAGCTGGGTTGAGTGGGCAGGGTAGGAAGTGTGGAGATGGTCCAAGTTCAGCAAGAAGTCCAGAGGAAGAGGAAGAGGAAGAAGAAGAAGGGATTTATACTCTACCCTTCACTTGGAGTCTGAGAGTGGCTTACAATCTCTTTTCCCTTCCCCTCACCACAACAGACACCCTGTGAGGTAGGTGGGGCTGAGAGAGCTCTTTCGATGACTGCTCGGGAGAGAACAGCTCTGCAAGAACTTGTGACTGACCCAAGGTCACACCAGCAGCTGCATATGGAGGCGTGGAGAATCAAACCCGGTTCTCCCAGAACCCCCATCGCATAAATGCGCCCCTTAGGTAATTTGTGACCTGGCAGTAATTCAATACTACAGTCAGAGTGCTTATGGGGGGGGGGGAGCTCCTCGGCTTTGTCCATCCACTTAACCACTACACCAAACTGGCTCTCTGCGAAGATTTGGCAAAACATTTCTGGACGGGCCCAAGTGCTCAGGTCTGAAAATGTGCATCAGGCCAGTAGGGAAATGCACAGTTTGTAGCAGCTTATTTATTTGCTTTGTTTATATCCCACCTTTCTTCCCAGTGGGGACCCACAGTGGCTCACATCCTTCTCCTCCGTTTCATCCTCACGACACCCCTGTGAGGTAGGGTTAGGCTGAGAATGTGTGACTGGCCCAAGGTCACCCAGCGAGCTTCCGTGACACGGGTGGGGATTCGAACCAGGGTCTTTCAGATTGATCCAACACTTTAACCACCACTCTGCTCTGGCTCTCTCACCTGCAGTCAGGCTGAACTTCCTTTGTCAGTCCTCTTTTACATGAGTGCCTGACAAAGAAAGAGAACCCCACCCTTTCAGGATTTATATCTATATCTATATATTGTCAGAGCCAGCTTGGTGTAGTAGTTATGAGCGGTGGACTCTAATCTGGAAAAACGGTTTTGATTCTCGACCTCTGCACATGAGGCCTGCTGGGTGACCTTGGGCCAGTCATGGTTCTCTTAGGACTCCTTCAGCCCCACCTACCTCACAAGGTGCCTGTTGTGGGGAGAAGGGAAGGCGATTGTAAGCTGCTCTGAGAGTCCTTAGGGTAGAGAAAAGTGGGGTATAAGAACCAGCTCTTCTTCTTCCTCCACATGATGCCTGCTGGGTGACCTTGGGCCAATCACAGTTCTCTCAGAGCTCTCTCAGCCCCACCTACCTCACAAGATGCCTGTTGTGGGGAGAGGAAGGGAAGGCGATTGTATGCTGCTCTGAGACTCCTTCGGGTAGTGGGTCTGAGAGAGTCGGCTCCTGCTCCTCCTCCCTTTCTCCTCCTTGTTAAATGGCCACACAATGGAAATGTTTTAAATTAATTAACTCCACACTGCATTTGTTTTTGTAATGAAACAAAGATATGGGCTATTAGGTTTGAGGGCGGGGGAGTTCTGGAAAATGTTCAGGGAAATGGGCGAGGGAGAAGTCCTGAAATGTCTATGTGGGAATTCGCCCCCCTGGTCTCCCTTACTTCTGCCCAGTAAAGGTAAAGGTTCCCTTGCTCAAAAGCCAGTCGAATCCGACTCTAGGGTTGCGGTGCTCATCTCCGTTTCAAAGCCAAAGAGCCAGCGCTGTCCGAAGACGTTTCCGTGGTCATGTGGCCAGCATGACTAAACACCAAGGCGCACGGAACGCTGTTTCCTTCCCACCGAAGCGGTACCTATTTATCTACTTGCAATTTCTTGCTTTCGAACTGCTAGGTTGGCAGGAGCTGGAACTAGAGACGGGAGCTCACTCTGTCATGCGGCACCCGGGTCTCGAACTGCTGAACTACTGACCTTCCACAGCCTGCAGTTCAGCGTCTTAACCACTTGAGCCACCGCAGCTCCTACTTCTGCCCAACTGGGTGTTAAAACAGAGCTCTTTCCAGCGAGGGAAGCGGAGGAGATTTTCGGCCCCTTCGGTCCCTTCAATGGTCACTAGGTGGCAGGATTACAGCACTGCAAACTCCTTCAGAAGGGAAGAACTGCTAAAAACTAGTTTGGAAAGGAGGAGTCAGCCAGCCAGCCTTTCATGGAGGAGACCTTCCATATCCTTGGGGTGGGGGGGAAGGAATATGCAAAGATAACAATAATCACTTGGACAGCAGGCCCTGATCAGCAAACAGATGGATCAGCTCCCAGAGAGACTGGTGGTGGAAAGTGCCATCAAGTCGCAGCCAACTTACGGCAAACCCATAGGATTTTCAAGGCAAGAGGCGTTCAGAGGTGGTTTTGCATTGCCTGCCTCTGTGTAGCGACCCTGGGCTTCCTTGGTGGTCTCCCATCCAAGGACTAATGGCGCATAGAGCCTACCCTGCAAAGCAGCCGTTTTCTCCAGGGGAACTGGACTCTGTATTCTGGAGACCAGGTGCATTCCAGGAGATCTCCAGGGGTCATTTCCTGCAGGAGCGCACAGGAGCGGAGCTCCGGCAGTAAAGAGCCCAGGGGGCGGGCACATGTAACAAGCCCCACCCCCTTCTCCCAGCAGCCCTCAGTCAGAGCAAGAAGCAGCCAGGTAAGACCGTCCCCCCGGTCCAAAACAGTCCAGTGGCACCTTTAAGACCAGGTTTTATTCAGGTACAAGCTCTCCCTCCTCTGCGAGGACAGAGCTGCACGTTCTCCCCCCCCCCCCAATAGCTAGAAATCCAAAAGAGTCCAGTGGAGCCTGAGCGGTGGGTGTTGCCTTCTGACACACTTCAGGTGATGTCAGGGGGTGTGGCATATGCAAATAAGCCATGCTAATGAGCTCCTGCACCTCTTTTTCTACGAAATTACCCCTGGAGATCTCTATCCACCACCTGGAAACTGGCAACCCGACTTGGGTTTCTCTTTCCTCTGACTTGAGGGGGGATTCTTTCCCATTGCTGCCAGTTGAAAAGTTTCCTTTCCCGAGGTCCCCCTCCCCTCCCCGGTTTATTTCAGGGCTGGCATCAGCACATCCTGAAATGGGGCAGCTACCGGGAGCCAGGCTTTCTAGCAGGGCCCACTGCTGCCCAACACCTCCTGCCCACTCACCTGTTAGCTGCCTGTCAGGTCTTGGAAGCGAAGCAGGGCCAGCCCTGGCTAGCGTTTGGATGGGCGACCTCCAAGGAATACCAGGGTCGTGATGCAGGGGGCAGGCAATGGCAAACCACCTCTGAAGCCTCTCTTGCCTTAAAAACAAGTCTAGCTTGCCACCTAGTGGTGCATAATGCTAAAGAAGTAGCACTTCCGGTTGCCAGACAATCTTAGGATCTCCTGGCTATTCTACACACAATGCCGTGTGACAATTAATTACCTGTTAGCATCTCACCACCTGTGCTCCCAGCTGCACATGCAGCCCAGTGCCACCAGGGTAAAGGGAGTGGGTGATGCAGGCAGCTGGGAGCATGGGCGGTGAGAGATCTCACAAGCGGGCAGGGGAAGGACGCACAGGCAGGTGGAAGGCACAAGGGTTGGGGGGAAAGGAAAGAGGGCACGTGGGGGCTTGGCGGGGTGCAGAGGAGGGAAGGAGGACTCTGGGAACTCTCTGCCTACCCCCCAAAAAACCTGGAACTGTCCCTCATTTCCTTTCTTGGGGGTACAACGCCCCCTGGCCCCCCCACCTTGACTCAGTCAATGTGCTAATTAGCAAAGTATCCATCATCCCTCTACGGGTCTCTCGGGGACAGCAAATTGGATGCCGGCCTTCCGTTTTCCAAATCCTCCCACGACAGCCCTGCCTGGCCTGTCACTTTCTCTTAATTGGTATAATTAGCTTGATGGATGGGAAGGTAATTGTCTGGTGGACAACGGGGATCCCCAGCCAGGGTTCTGTCTGGGCCAATCGGCGAGGTGTCATCTTCCGCTCGGCACTCCGAAAGTGAACATCTCTGCTTCTGTGCCGTGCTCCCCGACGCCCACGCATTGATCTGGTGCCTCTCTGGCCCTCTGGCATTTGTCATGCCACAAAGCACAGCCGGGGCGCATTCCTTGCTCTTTGAGCCGAGCTCAGCAGTGTAAAACGGCTCTTCTGACTGCAGGTAGTTCAGCCTCGAAATGAGCTGCTCTCTCCTACCTGTGGTTGCAACAGGGCTGACTCCCCCAAAGCTTGGTTGCCAGCTCTGTGTTGGGAAGTACCTGGAGATTTTGGGGGTGGAGCTCGGAGGTGGAGCTCGGTGAGGGTGGAGCGCGGCAGGATACAACGCCATGGAGTCTACCCTCCAAACCTTCCGTTTTCTGCAGGAGAATAGATCTTGGTCATCTAGAGATCAGTTGTTAATTCCCAGGCCCCATCTGGAGGCTGGCAACCCTATATCAATCTGGGCAAGTGCAAGGTGTGTTTGCTGGAGCAGTTACAGCTAGCGGCTCCAAAACATCCTGGGAATCCTGCAAAGGATTCTGGGAGTGAGCCCTTTGGCCTGGAACTAGGAGTGAAAGTAACTTAAATTTCTGACTCAGAGCAGGAAGTGGAAAGTACTATTTCAGACACTTTCTTACCAGTTCTGTGTACCGCAGGGGTCCCGGACATGGTGACACTTATTCTGGTGCCCACCAGGTATTTTTAGGAAGTAGGTGGGGGGTCACATAGGGCTTTTGACAAGTAAGGCTTCTGATTGACTAATGGAGATTGAGGTGGAGCTCGGTGAGGGTGGAGCGCGGCAGGATACAACGCCATGGAGTCTACCCTCCAAACCTTCCGTTTTCTGCAGGAGACTAGATCTTGGTCATCTAGAGATCAGTTGTTAATTCCCAGGCCCCATCTGGACGCTGGCAACCCTATATCAATCTGGGCAAGTGCAAGGTGTGTTTGCTGGAGCAGTTACAGCTAGCGGCTCCAAAACATCCTGGGAATCCTGCAAAGGATTCTGGGAGTGAGCCCTTTGGCCTGGAACTAGGAGTGGAAGTAACTTAAATTTCTCTGACTCAGAGCAGAAAGTGGAAAGTACTATTTCAGACACTTTCTTACCAGTTCTGTGTACCGCAGGGGTCCCGGACATGGTGACACTTATTCTGGTGCCCACCAGGTATTTTTAGGAAGTAGGTGGGGGGTCACATAGGGCTTTTGACAAGTAAGGCTTCTGATTGACTAATGGAGATTTGATGGGCTGTGCAGATTTTTAAAATGTTTCTCGGCATCAGCTGCCGCCTGGACAGCGCAAGGATCTACACTGTGTTACTGATAAGGTTGCCATTCTCCAGGTGGGGCCTGGGAACCTCCCGCTTTTACAACTAATCTCCAGCTGACAGAGATCAGCTCCCCTGGAGAGAATGGCTGCTGTGAAGGGTGGGCTCTGTGGCATTGGACCATGCTGAGGCCCCTCCCCTCCCCAAACCCCGCCCTTTCCCAGACCCACCCCCAAAGAGTCCAGATATTTTCCAACCCAGACCTGGCAACCCTAGTTGCTGAAGTTAAGCTGTGCCAATCATTGTGTGGCTGGCTCCGCCTCCTGTGACAGCCATTTTGTTGCTGCACGAGGGTTGCCATTCCCCGGTTGGGGGCGGTGGGATCCCATGGTTTTGTGGGCCACTGTCCACCACCAGCCAGCTGACTGGCGGGAGGACCCCCCCCAACAGCGATGTTGCCAGAAATAAATGTGACATGCCTACATCAGTTTGGTGTAGTGGTTAAGTGTGCGGACTCTAATCTGGGAGAACCTGGTTTGATTCCCCACTCCTCCACTTGCAGCTGCTGGATGACCTTGGGTCAGCCACAAGCTCTGGCACAGCTGTCCTTGAAAAAGAGCAGTTTGTGTCAGAGCTCTCTCAGCCCCACCCACCTCACAGGGTGTCTGTTGTGGGGAGGGGAAGGGAAAGGAGTTTGTAAGCCGCTCTGAAACTCTAAGTGAAGGGCGGGGTATAAATCCAATCTCTTCTTCTTCTCTTCTACGTCACCCAAAAAGTGACACAGGCACATCGGTAACCAACACTGTTTTTTGGGTACAACTCTATGGTTTGACGCTGATTTTACCATAGAGTTTTGCCCCCAAACCAGAGCATCATCCTCAACTTCACCGACGTGCCTATGTTAGTTCCAGGTGACGCAGGCACGCCGCACGACATCACTTCCAGTGACATAGGCATGCCACATAATGAGATTTTTGGCTCCCAGAACGTCCCCACCCCACCCCCGTCAGTGTTTCTGATGGACCTGGCAACCCCGTGCTGCACCCGACACACCCTGTCAGAATTCCAGCCCCCCAAGTCATATTTTGTTTTGCAGCATCACATCGCTTGGCTCCTGCACTGCATTCAAATGAGATCTGTCAGCTGCCATTTCTGCATAACTCCTAAAGGGGTGGGGGTGCTTGGAGCTCTAACGGGCTCTTGGAAGCTGTTCCCTGACCACGAACTTTAGGCCCCGAAGCTTAGGGGTACTTGCCAGCCTCCAGATGGGGCCTGGAGACCTGCGATTTCAGCTGATTTCCAGATGACAGAGATCCGTTCCCTGGAAGAAAACGGCAGCTTTGCAGGGTGGACTCTACGGCAACACATTCCTGCCAACCTCCCTCCCCTCCCCAAACTCTGCCCTCCCCAGGCTATTCTCCAAATCCCCAGGAATCTCCCATTGGGGAGTTGGCAACCCTAGTTTGGCTGCAGAGACCAAGGACTAATTCCGAACAAGGAAATATTTGGCCTTTGTGGTTTCTTTCTTGACTCTCAGAGGAAGATGCATAGTTGCCTTCCAGTATTCCCCCCAGGGCCAGAGGATGAGGCTTGCTACATCGGCAAGGGGCTTTGGCCATTAAGAGCCCAGAGTTGCCGTTGCTGCTAGCGATGCCAACTGCCAGGTGGGACCTGGGGATTCCCTGGAATGACAGCTCATCTCCAGACTACAGAGATCAGTTCCCCTGGAGAAAATGGATGCTTTTGGGGGGGGGGTGGACTCTGTGGCATGGTACCCCACTGTGGTCCCTGTCCTCCCCAGGCTCCATCCCCAAACCTCCAGGAATTTCCGAACCTGGATCTGACAATCCTACACAATCTCCATCCCCTGCCAGTGGCTAGTGGGGACCTGGCAACCCTACATGCATGTGTGATTTTTTTTTACTTGTAACTTGTAGTGCAAAAACGACTAGTGTCACCGTTGATTTCAGGCCCGGCACCAGGAAGCGTCGCCTCCAACGAGGCACTAAATCTGGTGAGTCTATTTTTCTAGCTGTGAAGATGACTGTCCACATAAACCTCACTGGAGGCTGTGATGTCCCCCCGGGGTGGGACTGAATGGCAGAATTGCTGTCTGCATTTATCGCTTTTGAACAGAACCAGCACTTAGGGCTGTTGTCAGGGTGAAAACAAGCAGATGACGGTTTGGGAGCTGTGTGGCTGGTTTGGAAGCAAGGACAAAAATTCTCTTCCTCCTTGAGCAAACCCTGAACAAGAAACGCTTTGCAACAGAAGCCAACTGTTGGTGGGGCGTATTGGCCAGCGCCTGGGTTATCACGCACCTTCACTCCGCTTGTTCCTTCTTCCACAGTGGTGATTTTTCTCATCCATGCGTGGAGGCAACTTCTGTCTCTCCTATGTGGGGGCTTGGGAGGGTGGTAAAGGGAGTGTACAATTCCCCCCCGAATCGCAAAGGAAAGGAGACACTCCGGCCGTGAATGCTTTCTGCCTTCTTTGAGGTATAACAAATTTAGAGTCCAGTGGCACCTTTAAAGACCAACAAAGTTTTATTTAAGGTATGAGCTTTTGTGTGCATGCACACTTTTTTTTTGGAAAAAGAAGTATGCATGTATACGAAAGCTTGTACCTACAGTGTTCCCTCTAAGCTGAGTTAGTGTGAGCTAGCTCACAGTTTTTTAGCCTCCAGCTCACACATTTTTGTCTTGGCTCAGGAAGGATGGCTCCAGAGCAAGCTGATTTATGCAGTAGCCGAATCGCTCGCTCACAACTTTAATGCCAGTAGCTCACAAAGTAGAATTTTTGCTCACAAGACTGCGTGGCTTAGAGGGAACATTAATAAAACTTTGTTGGTCTTAAAGGTGCCACTGGACTCTACATTTGTTCTACTGCTTCAGACCAACATGGCTGACCACCTGGATCTGTCTCTGAGGTATGTTCTTCCCTTTACTGGCTCACTTGTGTCATGGCTTTGTCCTTTTGGGAAATAGGTGTGTTTGCATCTGAAGGTGGAACTCACATTTGAAGCAGTCCTGACCAAATGTGGAGCGAACAATTATTATTAGCTATTGAAGACACTTAGGACTGTACTGTAAAATTACTAGTATTGTACTCTTAAAATGATGATGTGATCACCGATTGAAGAAGTTCACTCTGGGGTCTGCTCAGGCTTAAATCCCAATCTCATAATTAATCCCCCAAATACCATCAGCTCTTTCACCTGATACTTGCAAAGGTGGAGACTGTTGGAAATGCCTTACATCTGTATTAACAGCCGAAAAAAAGGTCATTCTCCCCTGGCACTTCCTTTTTCCGCTGCTAATTTTTTTAAAAGGTCAGGCAAAATACCTTTGCTTCCCGGAGGATGGGCTTTCGCTTATGTCTTGCACTGGAACAATATAAGGAAACAAGTGAAGCTGCCGAGATCAGAGAGACATAAATAGAATTTGGCTTGAGATTTGAAGGTAGTACTTTTGAGTGCCTAAAAGGGCACATGGGATGTTCCTTCGAAACATATGGATTCTTGGGTAGGCTTGTTATTTGAAATAAGTAAATACATTAAATGTGGTAGCTTTGGGCTTTTCTACATTCTCATTTTTCCCACTTGTAAATTCCTGTTTCTTTGGGTTTCCCCCCCTGTACTTCACATTCTTCTCCCTCTAGTGGTTGATTCGATATTACACAGTTGTATATCCAACATAAAACCCTGCAATTTAAATCTGCAGGGAGACATGCCAGACACAAAGCTGTATAATATTGAATTGACCACTAGAGGGAGCAAAATATGTGTGGAACAGTCACCTTCCTCCCAAGATAGGAACTTACAGGCAAGGAAAATGAAAATGTGGAAAAGCCTTCTTTAACATGATATTTTGGGCTGGATCCAACGTTTCTGCTCTGTTAATGGTGGACCCTTCATTGGATGGAAGGCACCTTCCACTGATGGAACACACATTTTCCATCAGAGGAAGGTTCTTTAGACGGAAGGAAGTTCCTGCCATTAGTGGAACATAAACTGTGAATCCAACCCCATTATATTTTAAAAAACATTAAAGAATCTTGGGAGCTTAGATGTTTGTACATATTGGTCTTCCACTATTTTGGGAAACAGCAATGGATTTTTTTTTTTAAATGAAGCAACATGCTAATAAAATAGGAAAAAGGAAAACTCTGGACTTCACTGGGGTGTGTGTGGATGCCAACTGCCTGTAGAAAAAGTTTCTCGTCCCTTTCCTAGACGCTTTATAGGATGTTATTTACCAGGTGATACTATTTACCTCCATGCCACAAAAATCTTCAGACCCATTAAGCCTCTTTTTAACGGGACAGGATATTTTTCTCCAGAGCTGCTGGCAACTAGGTTTCCAGGTCAACTTGGAATGGGCAGAGAAGGAGGGGGACACACTGTGGCAGGAGTAGAGAGAAAGAGGGACTTGTCCTTAGCAGCAGAGAAAAGTCAGTGTGGTGTAGTCTAGATGGGACCAGTGTTCCCTCTAAGCTGAGTTAGTGTGAGCCAGCTCACAGTTTTTAAGCCTCCGGCTCACACATTTTTGGCTTAGCTCAGGAAGGATGGCTCCAGAACAGACTAATTTATACAGTAGCCAAACCACTCGCTCACAAGTTTAATGCCAGTAGCTTCCAAAGTAGAATTTTTGCTCACAAGTTTCCACAGCTTAGAGGGAACATTGGATGGGACTATAAAGATTTCCCCCCTTTTTTGATTGTTCATATTTCTCTGGTTTTTATAGATTTGTTCTTAAATAAGATTTTATTGGGATGTAATGAAGGCCTGTTATATAGAAGGCCTCTCTTTCTTTGTAGGTCAGGGTATTTTTCCAGCTGATGTTAATAGACAAGACAATAGTATTCTTTTGGTACAGAAGAAGGTAGAAGGTTCATGGTCCTAATTGTTTAGGTTATAACTTCATAATGTCTGGGTCAAAAAGGATTTTTAACTTGGCATCAGGGAAAAACACCTTTGTTTGGGTAAGAACAAGCCTTGGCCAATACGACTCAGGTCGGGTAAGAAAATACGTGACACTATTGTATAGACACGCCTTTCTTACATTTGACCAATAAGGAGATTTTCATTTAAATGTTGTTTAATTTTTTGAAACCAATTACACTTTCTGAATATTATTTTCATGATGATGGTATGATGATGTCATTTTAAGTATTTAACTTCATGTATTTCCTGGTTGGGCTCAGAAAGTAGTCAATTTCGATAGGTCATCTGGCCTAACTGTTTTCCGTGTTTGATTGCAATTAAATGCAAGATCTTCCTCCTCATTTTGACTTCAATCTCCTATTTTTGACTGGATATTAATTTGTATAACACAGCTGAAGTGCTGTCACCACCCTCTAATTACTGGCCCATTCTGCATCTAGTATTCACTCTGCATCCTTCTTTCCTGTAATTGGGAACACAAATAACCTTTTGGTTGGGGAACTTCTACTGCTCACCTCTGATCCGTGTGTGAATCTCTAAAGGAATAATAATAATAATTTTAAAAGTTGCACTTCTCCTCCTGGAACTGCTGACCCAGCCTTACCGCAGCCTGATGGGAACCTTGGAAGCGGCTGTAAATTCTCTCTAACAAGCTTTTTGAAAATGCTGCCAGGGTAATGCTGGCCGTTCATCACCACTGAAAGGCCTTGTTTTGCCTCTCGAATCCATTGTTGCTTGGCCCACAAAGCCAATAGCTCCTCCTGTGGAAGCCAGGCCATGTTTTCCTGCAGAATTCGTTTCCTGGGAAGAATGAAGTAAGGTTGATCGGCTTAAACTGGCTAAGCAGGGTTCAGGTCTCTCAACATTACCGTCCTTTTAAGATTTCCTCTCTCGTTGAAACATGGTTGCACTTACCTGTAACTTTTGTTCGTCTAGTGTTCTTCTGCGCAGGCACACACAGGAAATGCCAGCTTCATGAAAAATAAAAACTGCTTTGCTTCCAGAATGAAAAGCAGTATTCAGGGCTATTTTTGGGCACAACGGATTCACAACGGATTCAAGAATGCTGTGGCTGGTTGTTGGAGTAAACAAGAAGGACTTGAGGTGGAAGGAGGAGTAAGTTTTCAAGGGACAACAACTCTAAGAAGTCTCAATAGTCCTTTGACTCTCTATATAGGAAAACCTGACTGCAGATTATTTTATGATTTAAAAAACCACACCATTTCTCCTGTTGGGGGCTCTGCATGTATTGATGGAGTATACGGAAGTTTCCCCAGTGAAACAAATATCACACTTCCAGAGTTGTTTCAGGATACAAAAGCAACACATGTGTGTGATCTGAATTGGGTCTTGTGCATCTGGGAAGAGAATTCACAAGCCCATACGCGACTCAGTAGTGGTGTTGATGGACCACTGGTCTGACTCAGTGTAAGTTAGCTTCATATATTCATGCTTGGGTGCTTCTGATTTTGCTGCTGTTTCAGCACAGGGTCACAAGTTCATTATGCAGGCCTCGGTGTGACTGGCGGCCATCTTAGTTCGGCCACAGCTTTGCCCAATCATTTTTGCCATCTTCGTCCATCGTGTAACATCAACCCTCCCCCCCCCATTTCTTAGTTCTTGAATCATTTCTTGCTTCAGGCCCAGTGACCACCAAACACAACCAAATCCCATAAAACAAGTTACTTTAAAATAAGCTTTATTTAGTTGTGGTTTTTTTTTTAATATTTTCATATTTGCATCCATGCCTTCAAGGAATTGTTCTTCCCCACACATGTGGGGGAAAAAAAAGGTTAAATCTAAGTTACCCATAAGCTATTTTTCTTATCGTAGTTCTCTTTTAAATAAATCACCTTCTTAGTTTTGTTTTTAAAATAATTATTTCCTAATTTACAAAAAAAAAAAGCTGTAACAAAAAGGAAATGTCTAAATATACCCAGGAGTTTGCTGCTTGGAATTTGATTTTAATCAAAAGCAAACACAAAAAGGGGGGGAGAGGGGAGGGTTGCCATTCCCCAATTGGGTGCGGGGGATTGCCCGGTTTGATGGGCTCCTGCCCGCTGCCAGCCGGTGGGAGGAAATCCCCCCAGCAACTTCATGTGACATGCCTACGTCACTTGGGAGTGACGTAGGCGAGTCGGTGACATCAGGGGGCTACGTTCTGGTTATTGGACAAAACTCTATGGCTTCAGGGTGGTTTTTACCATAGAGTTTTGCCCAAAAACCAGAGTGTCGCCCCCGACGTGCCCACGTCACTTCCGGGTGATATAAGCACGATGCACGATGTCACCTCCGGTGACATCGGCACAATGGGGGTGACACTACCGGCTCCCAGAACATCCCCCCCATTCCCCCGCTGGCATCTCCAAAGGACTGGCAACCCTAGGGTAGGGGGAGAAGAGGAAAGGCCGGGAATGTGTAAAATGCCACAAGAAAGGGATCTCTCCCTTCCAATAAGACTGGTCCCCTGAGCAAAGCAGAACAAACATCAATATCTTTGGACGCCATTCATTTGTTTCCCCAAAGTGGCGTCTCTTCTGCCAATGTTCTGCAGTGCCAAGGTGCCCCATGCCCACACAAGTGCTGGGTAACTGTGCCCACTGACTCTAGCGACGCAACCCCACGTCTTCACTTTTGAGCAACGCAGTCTGAAGACAAGAGTTCCCTTTTCCAAAGACGCTGCACAAACAATAAACAAACCAACCCAATCCAGCACTATAGAATCAATCGTTTTCCATGATCGCAAATGTCAGACGCCATTTGTTAAATGCACAATGCACTGGCTGAGGTTAGCTGCCTGTTAGTTGCAAAGGGCGAGTCACAGAGGCAAACAAGAAAAAGGGGGGCAATTTTTTTTGAAAGCACCAGGCTGGGGTGGGGAAGGGAGAAGAGTCTCTGGGGGTGTAAAGGCCTACGAAAGCCTCATTAGAAAGCTGTGCTCCTGAGTCCAAAGCCAAAATTAACTTGCCGTGTCTGCGGATTTAGGAAAAATACAATCTGACTAGGCCACCAGATCAAAACTGACAGCCCTGGCTTGCCAAAGGGTCCCAAGGAAGCACGCAACGGCCCATTAAGAAGCTCTTGAAGGCGTCGCTACCAGTTTCAGCTGGTGTCAAGAAACTTTGGCTCTTCCACATTGGGAGTGGAGAAGATCACCTTAGTTTTCACATCCACAAAACATCCATGTCAAAGAGGACTGAGACAAGAACCGGCCTCCAGAATTCCAGCGGGTACAGGCAGAGCTGAAGGAGCCAGCAGAGATTCTGAAGTGTCCAGATGTGTCTCTGGTGACCAAGATAGACTTCATTTATGCTACAGTATTCCCCATTCCTATGCATGGGTGTGAAAGTTGGGCAATGAAGAAAGCTGACAGGAAGAAAGTGGATTCATTTGAAATGTGGTGCTGGAGGAAAGTGTTAAGGACACCGTGGACTCCCAGAAAGTCAAATCAGTGGGTTTTAGATCAAATGAAGCCTGAACACTCCCTAGAAGCTAAGATGACTAAATTGAGGCGATTCGTACTTTGGTCACATGATGAGAAGACGAGAGTCACTGGGAAAGACAATCATGCTGGGAAAAGCTGAAAGCTGCGGGAAAAGAGGAAGACCCAACAGGAGATAGAATGACGGAACCCCAGAGTGGGAAGGGGCCACAGAGCCAGTTTGGTGTAGTGGTTAAGTGCGCGGACTCTAATCTGGGAGAACCGGGTTCGATTCCCCACTCCTCCACTTGCACCTGCTGATGTGACCTTGGGTCAGTCACAAGCTCTGGCACAGCTGTCCTTGAAAAAGAGCAGTTTGTGTCAGAGCTCTCTCAGCCCCACCCACCTCACAGGGTGTCTGTTGTGGGGAGGGGAAGGGAAAGGAGTTTGTAAGCCGCTCTGAGACTACAAGTGAAGGGCGGGGTATAAATCCAATCTCTTCTTCTTGTTGTTCTTCTTACACTAAGTCTGAAAAAAACTTCCTGATGACCTCTCCAAGAAGCTTCATTAAATAGCATCGGAGATAAGAACAAACCCTGTGTGACCCCCCCTAGGTCTACAGCCATGAGGTAGAGTAGGAATCTCCCAGCACTACCTTCTGAAACCACAACCCCAGATAGAACTCGAACCACCATAGCACAATGGCCCCCAATCCCAGTGTCGAGAGATTGGCTCAATACTTCCAGACGTTTGAATGAGGTAGTAAATTTACTAGGACCTCAGCACAGTGACGATGGCATCTCTAGTACATCTGAAGTGCTTACTAAACAATACTTTGCAACTGAT
>NW_015175463.1:39245-74942 GCF_001447785.1 Gekko japonicus
TACCCCACCCTTCATTCGGCATCTCAGAACAGCTTACAAACTCCTTTCCCTTCCCCTCCCCACAACAGACACCCTGTGAGGTGGGTGGGGCTGAGAGAGCTCTGACACAAACTGCCCTTTTAAGGACAGCTCTGAGAGAACTGTGACTTGCCCAAGGTCATCTGGCAGCTGCGAGTGGAGGAGTGGGGAATCAAACCCGGTTCTCCCAGATTAGAATCCGCGCACTTAACCACTACGCCAAACTGGCTCTCAGGGAGGACTGTTTTGTTTACTACATAAGTTTATCTGTTGCCACGCAAGCTGAATGCGTTAATAATTGTATTTTGCTTCTGCAGAGGGTAGGGAAGTCAGAGAACAATGTAGGGCACTAAAGCCCAGCTGCTAGAATCTCCACAGGTCTGAGTTTTAATTTCTGAGCTTTCTCATGTTCATTTTCAGAGCCAAAAGGACTTAGAATCACAGAGTGGGAAGGGTCCACAGAGGCCATCTAGTCCACCCCCTGCTCAATGCAGGCTCAGCCTAGAACATCCCTGACAAGGGTTTGTCCAGCCGCTGCATAAAGACTGCCAGTGAGGGGGAGCTCACCACCTCCCGAGGCAGCTGAGGCCACTGTTGCACGTCTCTTAGTGTAAAAAAGTTTTCCCTCATATCCAGCTGGGACCTTTCTGCCCTTAATTTAAACCATCCTTGCGAGTCCTCTCCTCTGCTGCCAACAGGAACAGCTCCCTGCCCTCCTCTAAGTGACAGCCCTTCAAATACTTAAATACTTCATATACTTAGAAACACTGCCTTTTACAAACAGAAAGCTAAGGCTTTGGGGGCGAACCAAATTACATGCGTGCGTGAGTCGCCGGCCTAGAATCCCATTACACACACAGCCGTGGTTTCAATGGTCCAGGGAAACCTTGCATGAACCCAGCTGAAATATTAATTCTCCTTAAGAATGCCTCCCATTTTCCCGCAGGTGATTTGTAGCTTCTATCAGCTCAGCGTGAGCGTTTCTTAAAGCATGGTTTCCAATCTGGCAGGCTGCCGCCCCCAAATTAACACATCAAATCAGCTTTTCGCATCCTATTTCAAGCTGTAAACCGCCTCCTGGGAGTCACTGTGAGAGTTTGTTGACGGAGGGGGCTGTGGCTCAGTGGTAGAGCATCTGCTTTGAATGCAGAAGGTCCCAGGTTCAATCCTCGGCATCGCCCATTAAAAGGATCAGGTTGGAAGTGATGCGAAAGACCTCTGCCTGAGACCCTGGAAAGTTGCTGCCAGTCTGAGTAGACGATATTGACTTCAATGGGCCAATGATCCGATTTAGTATAAGGCAGCTTTGTATGTGTTCATACCTGTGCCAACTCTTGATATGTTCTGGCATTGTGGTCTTCTTGTGCTGTGCAGCAGGAGCAAGAGTTGGGTAGGGGATGTGGTGATGCTCGCAGGCATAGATGGCTTTAAAAGGGGATTAGACAGTTATGTGGAGGATAGATCCATCAATGGCTACTAGCCATGGTGACTAAAATGAACCTCCATGTTCAGAGGCAGTCAATCTCAGCCTCTATGCCCTGTTGTTGGCCCTCCAGAGGAACTGGTTGGCCTCTGTGTGAGCCAGGTGGCTGGACTAGATGGACCACTGGTCTGATCCAGCAGGGCTCTTCTGATGTTCTTATCAGGGGAAGGCCTCGGCCTCTGTGCCCTGTTGTTGGCCCTCCAGAGGAAGTGGCTGGCCACTATGTGAGATGGGGTGCTGGACTAGATGGACCACTGGTCTGATCCAGCAGGGCTCTTCTTATGTTCATATCAGGGGAAGGCCTCGGCCTCTGTGCCCTGTTGTTGGCCCTCCAGAGGAAGTGGCTGGCCACTATGTGAGATGGGGTGCTGAACTAGATGGACCTCTGGTCTGATCCAGCAGGGCTCTTCTTACATTCTTATCAGGGGAAGGCCTTGGCCTCTATGCCCTGTTGTTGGCCTTCCAGAGGATGGGGTGAGATGGGGTGCTGAACTAGATGGACCTCTGGTCTGATCCAGCAGGGCAAATAATTACTGGGCTTAAATGCAAACTTCTGCATACTAACAGAAGCTAGCAGGGAAGAAAGTTGGGAAGAACCTAGCTGGCTAGCAGCTGCTGAGTACTTCAGGACTGAGCTTGTTTTCTCCTCTGCTTGCAGGTACTTAGTCCGGGCAAGGCCAGAGGTATGAGCTCAAAGGCAATAGCCCAAAAATTTCTGGCCGATGGTTCACAGCCTGGGGCCAATGTTAGCCAGTCCGGTGAATTGGAACCTGCCCAGGATGAGTTTGTTTCCTCTGTTGTGTTGATCTGAACTGTATCACTTAAATTTGTTATTTTGCATGGTTGGAATTTCTGGAAGCCACTCTGGGGAGAAAACTGGCGTACAAATGCAAGAATAATAATACAATAACAATATAATAACAATTGTCGAGGGCCAAGCTAGAATCTGGGTAGTAAGGGAACCAAAAAAAGGACACCCAGTGCTGGCACAAACTGGCCAAGCTGGCATATGGAACCGAGAAAAGTTGGCTGAGTTTTGTGGATGTGAAATACCAGAAAGTTTCAGGGTCATTGCTTACCTTTGTAGCCAGGACTGTAAGGAAATAGGTTTGTGTTCTCCTCAAGACTCTAGGCTCTTCTGTACTTTCATGTTCATCGCTTGTGTGCCCTGTAGTTTCAGGTTTTTTTTTCCCTTTTCTGCACATGTTTTGCTCCCTCAGTGGATATATCTCCAGTGGATACATCACTGTATCTCCAGTGTATTTTTATGCCGGAGACACAGCGATGTAATACTGAAGTGACCCCTGGAGGTAGGAAAACACACGTGAAAAAGGAAAAAACCCTGAAGCAACGGGGGCACACAAGTTATTAAAATGAAAGTGCGGAAGAGCCTTCTCTCTCGTCTTTGTTCATTTCAGACCTGAAGGACTGTGTTGAACATTCCGTGGCTGAAAGATAAAACTTTCAAGACATTTCTGACTTGGAAAGGCTTTTTGTAATGTCACAGGGATGACCCTGCTCTTGCACATGGAATGGCAGCACTTGACGTTTGGTCCAGGTGACGAAACGGGACAGAGGAAAAAGTTCCAAGACCGGATTGATGCCTGCCAGAAGGTAGGGAACTGTTTACAATGGGAACACCACTGCCGTCTTCTAAGCAGCAGGGGCTGACCAGAAGGTGATTTTACCTGGGCCAGTCTGGGCGAAAACAGCTTTTAGCTATAGAGTCGCCATTTGGGATCCAAAAGCACCTTGAAGAGTCTGGAAGGGGGAAGCAGGCGGGACAGAGGTGAGGAGAAGGGAATCCGGGCAAAATAATTATTTGTTCTCTTGGCATCTAATCCATCATAGTTCACAGCTCCGCATATTCAACTCCCAGACAGCAGAGAAGTAGAAACACCACCCCCCATCCAAACCACCCCCACCCGACGTGGAAAAATATAAATTCCAATATTCAATGTAATAATTTAGTCAGAATACATCTTCTGTATTTGTGCAAATAAATTAAAAAAAAAAGAAGTAGAGGAGAAAAGAGGGTTAAACGATTATTCCGGATGAGAAAGCATAAAAAAACCAACAAAACCACACGGAACGAATGGGAAAGAAAGCGGGCGGGGGAGAGAACACGCACACCTGCATGGTTTCCGGTTATTTTGAATCTGGCCTGGAAGAGGGTCAGCCCGGTTGGGTGTTTTGGAATGGAGAGCAGGGATGCTTCACATGTGAAGGTTTTCTTGCACAGAAAAAAAGAAGATTCGGTATAGGAAAACGGTGGGCTCTACTGGTAGCAGGAGCTCCTTTGCATATTAGGCCACACACCCCTAGTGTAGCCAATCCTCCAAGAGCTTACAGTAGCCCCAGTAAGAAGAGCTCTGTAAGCTCTTGGAGGATTGGCTACACTAGGGGTGTGTGGCCTAATATGCAAAGGAGCTCCTGCTACCAGTAGAGCCCTGCCGGCTATGAACCACAGCGTGAATTCTAGTTTTGCCACCCGGGTCAGAAAACCTGTTGGGGCAACAGTGCTGTATCCATGAGGGAAAAGCATCATGACTGAAATGCCCGAGGAGGGTGTTTAGAGGATATCTTTCACAGACAAATCTCACCGTGGTGTAAACCAGTCCCTGACAGCCATCCTTACAGTATAGTCCTAAGAAAAGTTACCCCACTCGTAGACCATTGAAGCGAATGGGCTTAGACTGGAGTAACTCTCTTTAGGACTGCACTGGAAGTTACTTAATTTTAGAAAAGGGCCTCCCCGCAGAGGGTAGTTTTCAAGTTCGGGGGTGGGGTAGGAAGGGGCGCATTTGGGGCGCATTTCTAGGCAACAGCCACAGACCGGCTAGAGGGACCTGTCACCTCACAGTGAGATTTCTCTCAAGATACGCAAACCAGGGATGGCCAACTTCTACCGTCTCGAGGAGTCCCCCTCCCCCACACCACAAACTGCAGAGAGAGGCATTGAGGCCGTGAATGCATTTAGCCATGCAACCGTGCCCCCGATGGATAGCATTTGTTTAGTGATTTCAGTGTTCAAAGCAACTCACATACATTATCACAGTAATCGTCACAACGGCACTATCAGGTAGGCCACTAGTAAGATCCCCACCATACTGGGGACTAAGGGGCTTGCCCTAAGGGCACGTCTTGTGTGTGTGGCGGAGGTGAGATCTGAACCGGCAGCCTCCTGTATCACAGCCTGTTCTCTTTGCCTCTACACTACATCAGCCAGGTTCTACAGCACAGCCAGCATCCTCTGGCTGCACCGTTAAAGAGCACATGCAAACCGGTATGGCCGGGCCTTTGTGTAGAAAAACTAAAGGGAACATTAAAAGTGTGGATTTTCTTTTACAACATCAACACACTTCCCTTTTTTCTCCCCCCAATGAAATTATAGTAATTTTTGTTTCCCACGCCTTGATTCATATGCAAATAGGCTGAAAATGAATGCTTTATCCACGGACGTCTGGTTGCCCAACCCTGGTCCAAGCTCATCCTCCTAAAATGCTGCCTGTCCTGGTAAAGTGGGTGTGCCCTGTGAACAGGATGTGGCGTTTCCCTCTCCCGGCGGCCATCTTTGCCAACGGACAAGTTTCAGGCGGTGCCTCAGGAGCGGGGGCCGGAGGGACAGCGTTTTGGGACAAGAGACGTTTTTACAAGCACACAGTGCACAAAATTTTGGGGTGTTGTTTTTTTTTGTCGTCATCAGTTATTTACAAATACACAGCAGTCCTTCAAGTTTTCAAGTTTCGTAAAAAGGAGGAAAATACACACGAAAAAGGGGGTTGGGGGAGAGAAGAGAAAAAAAAACCGGGGAAACCTCTCTCCCCTCCAGAACAGAACCAGGGAAGGCTACACCAACACGACTGGCATCGCTCCATAGACGACAGTTAATGGGATTCACACACAGGATCGTCGGGGGTTTATGTACAGCGGTTACAGAAGAGGCAACGCAGAAGAGGCGACGGCTCGCAATCCGCTGGGTTCGGCTAGCGGCGTTTGCTTGCGCACACAGACACTCCCACACACGCACACGCACCAGAAGCGGGAGAGGGCAGGGCAGGCGGTCACCAGTCCGCATCCTCCTCTATGTAGTAATCGGGGGCAGTACCATCAAAAAGGCCGGGGTCGAGGGATTTCCGTTGCTTCCCTCTGGCAAACACCCGAGAGATGGATCCAAATCCCATTTTCTCTTTCTTCTTTTTCCGTTTTTGGTCTTCGAGGTCCTCTAGAGACTGAGGAGGAAAAGGTTTTCAGCCTTGTAAGAAGCAAGTGAGAAAGAAATGGGGCTCGTATTCTGAGGTAACGTTGGGGAGGGGGTGAGCAGGGGAGAAGAACAGGGAAGATTGAAATTCTGAACCTTCCCGACAATATCAAGATATGATTATGCTAACGCTGCTCGGTGCAGATATTACTCTGTTATTGGACTGAGGTTTTTAATATGGTCCCCCCCCCCACTTCGGGTATTTCTAGACTAGAATGGTGGGATATAAAGTTTCCTCAATAAATACATAGACAGGCAACCTTACGGTACGCGATCAACACATTCCCAGCTTTATATTGCTAGGTATATTTGTAGGCTTGCCTTGTCAGTAATTCTCTACAGGCTTTTTATGGAAATCAAAACATACTGTTTCCACTGAATAACATACTTGCAAAGTCCTTCCGATATCATCTATTAGCACTGGGTAAGATATGCTGGCAAAAGACTAAACGCCGGCTCATCTAAAACTTCAGTCTATTGTGACTGTTCATTTGAATGCCTTCTTACTTATACATATTTTGTGTACTTAAAAGGACAACTGTTCTCTGTAGGCTTCTGCAATCGATCTTATCTGCTCCTCAACCTTTTTTGGTTTATTGCTGAATATACTCAGCAAATCCTCCCACTTCAGAGCCGGCGCTACCCTGAAGCATAATAATAGGAACGGCAATGAAAGAAAAGCTGTGTTCTGTTGACGTGGACCTCAAATCTGAAAAATGGGGGGGGGGGCCTCTCACATATACCCATTACTTTCAGACAGTGTGTCTGTTGTAGACCTGCCATAACACACCTGGCGGATACCTCAACCTATTCCTCCCCCCCTGCACCTCCATAGAGCGCCCGGCATGCTGCTTTGGTAAAGGGGGGCTTACCTAACCACTAGTGGGCCCAGAAACCAGGGAATGAAGGGGGAACCGCTCCTCTTCACCACCAGGATGGCAAGCAAGGGACTGTGTGTTCAGTGTGGTTAGAAGCCACGTGGGACAGGAGTTGTCCCCAAGGTGGGTCATTGGGAAGGTGGAGGGGGAAAGTTGGTGGGATCCAGTCCCAGCAGGAAGGCCGGCACCAGGAATGGGATTGCTGGCCATGGGCCCGTAGCTACAGGGGGGCATTTTTGAGGCTATGCCCCCTTAACTAAAAGCCATGCCCCCCCAAACCATGCCAGAAAGCATGTTAAAATATTAATTAACTTTAAGTGCCCCCTAAGAAATTTAAATGCCCCCGATGAAAAGAATCCCAGCTACGGACCTGGTTTGGCAGCTAACATGCCCCTAGGGCTGGGCCCTCCACCATGGCACTGCAGTAGCGACCCTGACCTGCCCCTTCCCCCTGGGTGGTACCAATGACAGCATCGCTCCCTCCTGAAGGTCTGATTTTGCCCACCCTTCATTCGGCATGCACGCCACTCGCCTCTCCTCCTCCTGGGCCAGATAGCCAGAGGGCAGGGGCAGAGGCATCTGCTGCACGCAGCGATGGCTGTCAGCAGCAGCAGCCGCTAAGTAGAGACAGGCCAGGCAGCAGAGCTCCTCCCAGTGGTGGTGGCGACTTTTTGGCTTGCCCAGGTGAGTGGGAAGCGTCAGTGACTAGGTGCAAGAGAGAGTGGTTGCTTGTCTGCCCTCTCGCTCTGCATCATGGCTGCGCCCGGCCGGGGCCTGCTGGGCAGCCTCTTGCCGAGGGCCCGCAAAAACCTAGAACCAGCCCTGTACCGTTGCCAAGGTCCAGGTGGTAGCTGAAGATCTCCCAGAATTGCAGCTGACCCTCAAGCAACAGTTCCCCTGGAGGGAATGGCAACTTTGGAGGGTGGACTGTAAGGGATCATAACCCCAATGAGCTCCTGACCCTCCCCAAATTCTGCCTTCCCAGGCTCCGCCCCCAAATCTCCAGGAATTTCCTAAGCCAGAGCTGGCAGCCCTGCTGAGTCCCGCCAGCTGCAACGATGGTCCGTCCCCAACTTGGAGTTATCTTCCCGCACACTCTCTCAGGCTTTGCAAGCCAAAAGCATCAATCCATTTGGTCTCGTCTTAAGCCCTGCAGATCGCCCTAGAGAAGCCTCCCCTTCTTGTTGCTTGCACCGGGACCTGGAGGAAGAGCCGATTCCTACCTGGACAATTGGGTTGTGCAAGTTTTTCTGTACCGGTCCAGGACTATCTCCCTGCCAGGAGAAAGAGAGGGGTCAGATTTGGAAACGAGCACAAGCGGGGATTCACGTTTGCAGAGCGGGCATGCTTTTTGCAAAGGAAACCAAACAAGGCAAACAAAGAAACGAGTGACACCCCCCCCTTTCTGGCTTCTTCCTCAAATAATCGCCTTTTCCTGTCAAAAGGTCCGGAAATGAAACAAAAAGCCAGCGGGGGGGGGGCTTGTTCCCCCCACCCCAGTGTGGACGTATCTTTTACCACAGGGGCTTTCCCTAAGGATCGGGGCTTGCTGATTCTCTCTTGCTGGCCTCTGCAAGCCAGAACGGGGACATGAGCATATCACATTCAGATAACTTCGTGTCAGAGAGATCTATCAATGTCGGTTAGTTGGTTAGTTAATGTCGGTGAGTCCTGAGAACTGCCTGTTTAAAGGCAGAGAACCTTCATACCAGCTGCAGAGCCAGGGATGACCAGGCGACCCTGTTAGAAGGCACCGGTGTATAAAGGGCTATTAGCTAAACAACCTGCATGTACAAAGGAAGTATACTTAGAATGGAAGTAGACATAAAAGCAATATATGGAGAGGCAGATAACCCTCGATCCACATGCCATTTGGCCCTAATAAAGGTATAAGTTTCCCTTGCTCGAAAGCTAGTCGAATCTGACTCTACGGGGTGGTGCTCATCTCCGTTTTCTAACCGAAGACATTTCTGTGGTCATGTGGCCGGCATGACTAAACATTGCGGCTCACAGAACGCTGTTACCTTCCCACCGAAGCAGTACCTATTTATCTACTTGCAATCTCTTGCTTTTGAACTAGGTTGGCAGGACCTGGGGCCAGAGACGGGGGCTCACTCCATCACGCGACACTTAGGTCTCGAACTGCCGAACAACAGACCTTCCGGTCTGCAACTCAGCGTCTTAACCTCTGAGCCACCGCGGCTCCTGTCAGTTTGGCCCTAAGATTTATAAAAATGATGCTCTTACTCCTCCCCTACTTTTTTTTTTAAGTCCTGGCTGGCTGATTCGGGTCTAATTTTTCTTAGAAGACATGGACAATTATGTTGAACACAGTATTAATTTATTTGCGATGACGGATTCCAGGGAAGTTGAAGGGGAGGGACCGGGAAACAGGGGGAAAGCACAGTTTACATGCGTAAGGTCTTCAATCCAATCCCTGGCAACTCAAGTTAAAAACAGCCAGTGTGGCACAGTGGTGGTCAAGAGTGCCAGACTGTAACTGGCCAGAAGCTAGGTTCGAATCCTCACTCTGCCTTGCACCTCGCTGGGTGTCCTAGGGCCAGTCACTCTTCTTTCAACCTTACCTACCTCACAAGGTTGTTGTGAGGATAAAATGGGTTGGTGTGAGGGAGAGAAGGGGGCCACATACGCTGCCTTGAGTTCCTTGGAGAAAGGGCACGGTAAAAATTGAATCAATGAGTAATAATACATCTAAATGATAATAAATCTAAAGCGCTGACCTGGATGGCCCAGGCTAGCCCGATCTCATCAGATCTCAGAAGCTAAGCAGGGTCGGCCCTAGTCAGCATTTGGATGGGAGACCACCGGGGCTCTTTTTGTAGCGGGAACTCCTTTGCATATTAGGCCACACACCCCTAATGTAGCCAATCCTCCGAGAGCTTACAGAGCTGTTCTTACAGGGGCTACTGTAAGCTCTTGGAGGATTGGCTACATTAGGGGGTGTGTCACTTAATATGCAAAGGAGTTCTTGCTACAAAAAGAGCCCTGTCTAACCGCCAAGGAAGCCCAGGGCTGCTACGCAGAGGCAGGCAAGGGCAAGCCACCTCCAAACGCCTCTTGCCTTGAAAACCCCACCAGGGGGGGTCACCATAAGTCAGCTTTGACTTGAGGGCACTTCCCACTGGTAAATTTAGAATGACTTTTGCGATGCAGGACTGCTTCCGGTCACCGCTGCGTGCTAGAAACCCCCTCGATCCAGCCCTGCCCGTGGCAAACCTCCAATTCTATCTGACACTGGGGGGGCAAAAGGGAGGAGAGAGTTGGAAGAGGCCGTTTTGCTTATTAGGAAAGCAGCGAGAACAAGCAGCGGCAGAAGCAGCGGCAGAAGCAGCCGGCGGTCGGAGGGGACGGTTCGGCCAAGCCAAGGCAGAGAAGCACGCGACCAGAACAGTGTTAGGAACAGCAAATGACCTGCAGAGGCGCCTTACATTGCAGAGCGAATGCGTTCGGTGCCGCGGGGAGTTGATGTCGCTCGGCGTGGAGGACCGGTCGCCTTCTGCCGCCGACGCGTCGGAGATGATGGAAGGCTGCCGGGAATGGCACGGGCTCACTCGGACGGCTGGAAGGCAAGGGGGCAGAGAGGGGCAGAGGGGTCAGCGGGAGAGGTGTCTTCAGCACAAGTGGGGATCGCACTTTCTGCTCCAGGGTGTTCCTCGCGGCTCGAAGGATAACCCCAACAGCCGACAAGCACAAGATACACGATGGCAAGGTGCCCAGAACCGAGCCTGCAAAAGTACTTTTAGCACGCTGCCAGTCTGGAGATGCACGGGAACAACCCGGTAGCTTCTGCTGGGGACGGAGAAAATGCAGTGGATTGCACGGATGCCCTGTTAATATGGTTGCCAACCTCCAGGTGGGATCTAGAGATATCCTAGAATTACAACTGATCTCCATCCTACAGAGATCAATTCCCCTAGAGAAAATGAGTGTTTGGGAGGGGGGACTCTATAATGTTATACCCTGCTGAGGTTCCCCCCTCCCCAGGCTCAACCCCCCTCCCCCAAATATCCAGGAATTTCCCAACTTAGAGTTGGCAACCCTACCCAAAAAGACCCATCCAGTTCTTTAACTTGAAGCTTTTTGCTAGAGTAGTGGCTTAGGGTTGGCTCCCTGGGATCTCCTGGTTCTCAGGACCCAGATGTTCCTGTGTTGCGTGGTGCTCCTGTCCCAGGCTGCCATTTCCTCCTCAAACCAGCAGGAGGCCCTGCGGTGCTCTTAATAGGGAACCCACAGGTCCTTACATCCTGACAGATAAGAATATCTTAATTTGACTTAATGCTGCACTTGGAATGTTTCACTTTCTAAGGGGTGCACACGTGTGTGTGTGTTTGCCCAATAGTTTTGATAAGGGCCTGATCCTTCTGTTTTATCAACCCAGCCGTACGGGCACACAACAACATCCCTGGGGAGGTGCCAGATACCCGGCGAAAACCAAGCCAATGCGCAGATACGGGAAGCCGGAGACCCCCCCCCGCAGCTCACCTTGCCGATCTACCGTATGCTGGGGGTGCGAGTGGTAGAGCGTCTGCTGGCTCTGTCGGATGGCGGCCGTGAGTGGAAGGTCGGCCTGCATCACCCATTCCTGATTTCCGTTTAGCACCGTCTCGCCGGGCATGGCTAAGGGATGCCGCTTCGGGTCGCTCTTCGTCAGCGTCGCCAAGGACTGCTTGGCCTTGGGGGGAACAAAAGGGAAAGGGATGGAGAGGGTCAGCCGCGGCTCTTCTGCTAGGCAGCAGCCTTTGCATGGGGTACGTCTGAGCCGGCTGCTGTTTTGAGTCCGATGGGACCATCTCTACTGATCTGTGCCCTGTTTCAGCTCAATTTGGGCTAAAATGGGTGCCTCCCAGGAAGACAGACAAGTCCCTTAAAGCAGTGTGCATGTGTGTGCGCGGGTGTCTCACCATGGCTAGCTCGGCCTCCAGTTCCTTCATTCGGTTGTCTTTCAAGTCCAGCTGTGACCGGAGGGCACTGGCGTGGTCCGTGGCCTCTTTGGCTTGCCGGCGCAACTCCCACTTCTCCCGTTCCAGCAGGTCCTTTTCTTTCGCCAGTGCTTTGACCGCGTCTTCGCTCTCCTGCAGAGTCACCAGAGGCCCAGTTGGGCAGAAGATCAGCAACACAAGGCGCACGGCAGGTGGGCAGGAGCCTCCCCCCTCCCCTAACACTTCCCACAATATCGACATCAATGACTTTTATTGTTACGTTTCGTTTTTTCCCTCCTCAAAAGCATCTAGAGATGGAGCAGATGAAAATGTCTGCCTGCGGGCGTTTGTTCTAAATCTAAGGAGCTATACGATTTCCTTTTTAATCGATATCAAAGGCCAGGTCCACGTGATGCTATCATAATAATCCGCCTCCGGGGTTTTTACCCATGTGGATAAGACGCTCAGGGAGGCGAGTTGTTATGACAGCGGGACAAGACTGCACTCTCTGGCGAGGCGTGGGTCCAGTGAAAAATACCCATCATTATTGGGGTGTGGGGGGCTGAGCACAGAGCCTTTTCTGACCCTAAACAAGAGAAATGATTCTGCCATGAGCACATCGTGTTCTTAGAATAAAGTATTTTTCAAAAATCCCTATCTAGCTATATCTATCAGCAAATATATCCGCAGATTGGGACTATGCTGACGTGAAACAGATTTTTCTGCAAACATGGGGGACACCCCAGGTTCGCAGAAAAATCTGAAATGTTAAAAAAAATACACGAGGGGGCTAATTCCCCCCACTATAAAAAATCTTTGGCACATGCACAGACAATGCACTTACTGTGATTCTGTGGTGGCCACTGCAGTGGGCTGGGGGTGGTGGCAGCGAAGCCCAGGAGTTGTGGTGGGCCTGGCAGCAGCTGCAGCAGAACCCAGGAGCCCTGTGGTGGCTGCAAGCGGAGCCTGGGAGCCCAAATGGCAGCCGCTGCAGAGAGCAGGAGCCATTTGGGAACTGCTTTGGGCCTGGCTGCAGTGGTGGTCGATGCTGGGAGCCGCTCTGGGATTGGAGCGGCTCACACACACCACTGCTGCTGCAGTTTGGCTCCAAGGTAAGTGATGGGGCTTGGAGTCATACTGGACTCAGTGATGGGAGGAAGACGGGATTCCCTGGCTGCAGTCACACACACTAAATAATCCACTTTCAATCCACTTTCAGTGCACTTTCCAACTGGATTTTCACTGTGTGAACTGGCAAAATCCAGTGGGAAAGAGCATTGAAAGTGCATTGAAAGAGGACTACAGTGTGTGTGACCGCAGCACCCATCTGTGACTTTCATGGGTCCTCCACCTGTTATGCTAGGACTGTGATCCACACTGGCATCAAGGGTCAGCACGGGAGGGCAACAGCCAGGGCACAGTCCTGTCCCCAACTGGATGCTGGGTCATTCTGTCCCCAACTGGATGCTGGATCATTCCCCCATTTCCACATGTGAGAAACGCCCAGAAGTTACACAGTGCAGGAAAATATGTCTCTCTTGACCCCGCTCTTCTTCTGAGCAGCTCAGAGCGGCATGCATGGTTCTCCCTGCCTTCACTGCATCCTCAGAACAACCCTGTGAGGTAGGATAGCCAGGGAGCAATTGGCTGAAGGCCCAATTCTGGGGGAATTCGAACCTGGGTTCGCCCTGTCCCGGTCCAACACTCCAATCACTACATGGCACTGCCTCTCAAATTGCATTCTCTTCCCTCTTTCCAGGTGTTTTCCCCAGTTGGTCAAGAGACTGTCGCTAAACTCTTGTTGTTCCTTTTACATCTGTGGATGGTCGTTTCAGAAGGGGTAACCGTATTGGTCTGCAGCTGAAGAGCTAGATTTGAGTCCAGTAGCACCTTAGAGAAATGTTGTCAGTCTCTAATGCAGGCCGTATCTATGGTGGAACATTTGGGGGATCTGTCCCCCCAAATGTAAGGCACGCCCCACAACAGCGGCTGCCCCTCTCCCTCCTGTTACATTAAAAGGGCTCTCCAGCTGATCGGCAGGAGCATGTGACCCGCCAATCAGCTGGAGGGCCCTTTAAATCTTGAAGTGCCCCTCTCTCTCCCCACCTCCATGATATTAAAGGGCCCTCCAGCTGATCGGTGAGCCCTTTAAATCTTGCAGGAGGTGAGGGAGAGGGGCGGCTGCTGGCCACATGCCTTCCTTGATCTCCAAGCAGCGATTTCACCGCTTGGAGATCAGGGTGAGCAGCCCCTGCTAGAAAAACCAAACAACAAGGGGAAAAGACTAGTGTCACAGGAGTCCCACATATACAAATTCCAGTAGCAGAAAACACCATCACAGATTGCCAAAACAATATATTAAACAATTATAAAGTTAGTGGTGTCACAACAACAACATTAATGTATACTGTAACTATAATAAGGTATAAGATACAATATTTCCTCCTTTAAGGATAAGACATAAAGTCCATGTAGTCAGTGTAACTTGATAGAAGTCCACATAGTCATAACATTTTCCAAACAGCCTTTGCAAAGACGCCCATTCTAGATACTTGGAAGATGCGTTTCCTTCGACTTCTTCAGTTTGCCGGCTGTGTAAGTGGAACCTGATTTCAGCAATTTCAACTAACCACAAGGTTCATAGTGTAAGAAGCGAATCATAGGTTCTCCACCAACTTTATAATTGTTTAATATATTGGTTTGGCAATCTTTGATGGTGTTTCCTGCTAGAAAAACAGCATTTAAAGGGTTCCCCTTAAGTGCTGTTTTTCTAGCGGGGGCTGTTACACAGTGCAGGAAAATATGTCTCTCTTGACCCCGCTCTTCTTCTGAGCAGCTCAGAGTGGCATGCATGGTTCTCCCTGCCTTCACTGCATCCTCAGAACAACCCTGGGAGGAAGGATAGCCAGAGAGCAATTCCCCTTAAATGCTGTTTTTCTAGCTGGGGCTGCCCACACCTGATCTCCAAGCAGCGATTTCAGGGAAGGCATGCGGCCGCCCTTCTCCCTCCCTCCTTCTCCCTCCCCCGCTGCCCCACAAAATTTCCCCATGCCCAGCCCAACTCAACCCAACATTCTCTCCCCCTCCTTAAGACAGAGCTGCAGTCGGGGAGAAAGTAGCTGTAATTTGGGGGGGGGGGGGGGGGGAAGGAAACAAAAAAAACTGTGACTGAAATTGGGGAGGAGAGAAGGGAGGTGTGATGGAGGGGCCTGTGGATACTCGTGTGTCCGAGGGCTCATGAACATCACTAGCCGGTCCCACCTGCCTCCCGGCCACCTCTCTTCCCTTACTTTTCTGTGTTGCTCGTAGTTCCGGATGAAGTCACGTAGCTGCTCCTCCCGGCTTTCCAGCGTAGCGTAGAGCTGCTGCATCTGGCTCACCAGGTCAGTCTTCTCCGCCTTCAAACGCTTTCGGTCGGCTTTCATGGCTGCAAAGGTAAAGGAAAAACAAAAAACGTGCGGCTCAGAACTCTTCGGCTGGCGGGAGAAGAAAGGAAACCCCCCAAATCCACAGGCTCCTATCCTGGTCGCCTTCTGGCAAGCGTTGCACCTTTTTGATCACCATCGCTTCCCTTTTGAGGAAGCTCAAACTGACATTTCTTGACTGGCAGGCAAAACTTTTGGATGTTATGAAATCCCAGTGTTCCAGATGAAAGAGGAAAGTTGCCGAGCTGGAATCACGGAGTCCTGAGATGCTGGACTGTAATCAAGGGGAAACAGAGTTTTCGCGGAGCTGGCAAAAGGGGCAGGAAGGAATACCTTCCCTAGGAAGAAAAGCGAAATTGTCCATTTAAGAAGAGATGGGTGGGGCAGGTGGCCATGACAAAGAGGTATAAAGTTCTTCCTGGTGTGGAGATAGAGAATTCCCCCCCCCCTAAAATACTCAAACTTGTGAGCACCCAATAAAACTGATGGGTTGTAGGTTGCAGAAAGGACAAGAGGAAGCACTTCTTCGCGCAACACATCATTAGCTTGTGTAACTCACTGCCACAAGATGTGATGGACGGCCGCTGGTTTACACAGCTTTAAGAGGGATGAGATACAGTTACCGGGGACAGATCTAGCGATGGAAATCTGCTGTGACAACTAAAGCAAACCTCCATATACCTTCAAACACCAGTGGGGGAATGGGAAATAAGAGGCTGGATCGGATGACCGTTGACCTGGCCCTTAACATCTAGAGTAATCTTATGCTGTGTCCACAGAAGGTGTTTAAACTAAGTTGGCACACTTCACTTAGCCATGTAATTTCTTTTGCTGATGCTGGATATAGCCAACGGCCTCTGAGTTCAGAAGGTCTCGAAACAGGATTAGACAAAAGCACAGGAGGACAGATCCATCAACGGCTATCAGCCACAACAGCTAAATGGACCCTCTGCGTTCAGAGGCAGCGCAGCTCTGAACGCCAGTTAACGGCTGGGGCAACAAGAGAGGAAAGTGTCGGCGACCACGCCTGTGTTTTAGGCCATCCGGTTGGCCATCGTGGGAAACAGGATGCTGGACTAGATGGGTCGTTCGTCAGATCCAGCAGGGCTGTTATACTCCTCTATCCATTTTATGCAAGTCCTAAGCAATGCGCTCTCTAAACTGTGGAGTCTTGTGAGCAAAAATTCCACTTTGTGAGCTACTGGCATTAAAGTTGTGGCTACTGCATAAATTGGTTCGCTCTGGAGCCATCCTTCCTGAGCTAAGACGAAAATCTGTGAGCTGGAGGCTAAAAGAATGTGAGCCAGCTCACTCTAACTCAGCTGAGAGGGAACACTGGTCCTAAGAGACGGCAAAAAATTCTATGCTGCCGCGACCTGGAACATGCCTGAAATGGCTTGTGATATGACTACCAACTAGATGATGGGCTCATTTCCCCAACCCCGTGTTTCTTATCTCTCCCCCACCAACAGCTGGAGGTAAAATGTGTGTCGGAAAGGGGCTAAATACCCCCCTTCCATGCCACTTCTCACCTGCAAATGCCTCCATCCTCCCTGCTGGCACTTTTGCATATTGATGGCAATCCCATCTAAGTTGGATCCTGAGAGTCCCCCCCCCACCCCAATTTGCTTTGGATGGTGTTGTCATCCTTGGCAGGAACCCAGTCCCCGCCCCCCATCAGCCACTGCAAATACTTTAAGGATGGCCGTTCTCCCTCTCCAGCCAATTCCTTTTTGTGCCGGGTGGCCCATCAGTATGCAGTTCATGTCCGGGAGGAGCAACAACAACAACAACAACAGCAACAAAAATATTCTCGTCTTAAGCGAAGTCTCTTTTTCTACGCAGTGCGAATTACTCGGCAAACCTAGTGTTCTACGGGCCGTCGCGACGCTCGCAGCCGTTTTGCATTCAAACCACGCAGCCCGCAGACCCGATACCTGGCATTATATTATTTATGAGCTCTAAAGAGGCGAGTCCATTCAAAAGCTGCTTTAAAAGCTATTTGTCCCAAGCGATTAGAAATTTGGACGAATCGGCGATTACCTCTCCGTTGCTTCTTGGGAGAGAGGCGACAGGCAGGCTTGTATGTCCCTGAGACAGTGTGCAGGAGTGAAGGCTTGGCATTCGGCAAATGTCGATGCTGACAATAGTTTCAGAGATTAGCCGTGTCGGCCTGCAGTGGGAGAGCTAGATTCGAGTCCAGTAGCACCTTAGAGAGCAACGAGATGTTTACAATGCAAAGGTGGACAAAACCCAGGCTCGGTTTGCACACGTCAGACGACGAGGTGGTAGGAAAGGACTGTACTGCTTCAGACTGTAGCTGACGGATTCCAGCTTGGGATAGTCCTCCACCCCCAAAACTCCACGCTGCTAGAGAACTGGCACAACAGGGAACAAGGATGCAAAACAATAGCTCAGCAGACCAATGACCCCTTTCAGCCACCGTCAGATTCCCAACAGTGGCCAGTATGATGCCACAAGAAGTCCATGAACTACTGTCAAGCATCCTCGCCTGCCAACTGCTCCTTAGCATTTGGCAGAGAATTCCTGCCTCTGTACGGGGAGGTCTCACTCCACTATCTTGGTTTAATAGCCAACAAGTGGCCTGTATGTGTTAAGTGCAGTCAAGTCGCTTTGATCTTAGGGTGATCCTATGAATGTCCTATCGTCAGAGGTCATTTCAGGGGGGGAATGCGGGGGATCGCAGTTCCCCGGGTGAGGTACAGGGGGCGGGACACATGACGAAGCCCCGCCCCCTGCTTCCGGCCGCCCCGCTTCCGGACCTCATTCAGCCAGGAGGAGGCAGGAGAAGAGGGAGGGTAAGTTGCTTCCTCCCTGCCTCTCCCCACCCCTGCCTGCCTGGAGCCAGGAAGGGCCTTCGCGGGGCTTCCTTGCACTCCCGCTGGCCTTGCAGGTCCACTGTCCGGTGATGTCAGGGGGTGTGGCCTTGTGGCACACTTCCGGTGATGTCAGGGGGTGTGGCATATGCTAATGAGTTATGCTAATGAGTTCCCCTAGCTCTTTTTCTATGAAATGACCCCTGGCTATCGTTAACAGCCTTGCTCGGGTCTTGCGAACTCAGGGCCATGTCTTCCCTGATTGAGTCAATCCATCTCATTGTCCGTGGTGGTGGAAAGTGCCCTCAAGTCACGGCTGATTTATGGTGACCCTGTAGGGTTTTCGAGGCAAGAGGCGGGCAGAGGTGGTTTGCCATTGCCTGCCTCCATGTCATGACCCTGGTATCCCTTGGAGGCCTCCCATCCAGATACCAGCCAGGGCTGCCCCTGCTTAGTTTCTGAGAACTTGGGCTATCCAGGTCAGGGCATCTCCTGTTGGGTCTTCCTCTTTTCCTGCTGCCTTCAGCTTCTCCTGGCATGATTGTTTTTTCCAGCGATTCTTATCTTCTCATAATGTCATCAAAGTACAATAGCCTCAGTTTAGTCCTTTTAGCTTCTAGGGGGAGTTCAGGATTCATTTGATACAGACCGATCTGGCATAAATTTGTCCAACCCCCTTTTAAATCCACTCAAAACAGTGGCTTATCATTGCATTTTGTGGCAGTGAGTTCCACAAGCCAACAACCCATTGTGTGAAGCAACAGTTTATAAAAACATAAGGCAGACAGGTTCCCCCCTCTCCCTCTTTTCTTGTTTTGCCAGTTTTCTGTTTGAAGGGGAGTTGTTTTACCCTCCAGACACAGGAGAGCATTACAAAGTGTGAACCTCCACCTGCCATCAGAAGAGGTGCAGTCCAGGGCTCTTTTTGTAGAAAAAGCCCAGCAGGAACTCATTAGCATAATAGGCCACACCCAACAGCAAAACACATTAGCATATTAGGCCACACCCTGACCACACCACTTATTAGCACATTAGACCACATTAGACCAGAAGTGTGCTCATCCAGCCACACCCACCTTTCCCTTCTTATTCTGTTTACCTTGTTTGTGGTCAAAATCCAGGGCTTTTTTTGTAGCAGGGACTCCTTTGCATGTTAGGCCACACACCCCTAATGTAGCCAATCCTAATGAGTTCCTGCTGTTGGGTGTGGCCTATTATGCTAATGAGTTCCTGCTGGGCGTGGCCAACTCAGGAGCCAGCCGGAACTCCGTTCCTGTGCGTTCCTGCCCAAAAATAGCCCTGGTGCAGTCCATTCAACCAGCATTTTCCCACCTCATTGTCCCACATGTATCAATCAACCCACAGAAGCATCTTGTGAATGGGCCCAAAGGACCCAAACCAAAAGACAGAATTCATAGCCAGGGTCCCCTGGAAGATCACTGGCTCTTTCTCAGCTGGCTGGCCAGTCTATTCACTGCATCTTCAAGCTGGGGAATGAAGCACCCCACAGCCGGTTTAGTGGTCTGTTTGACAGGATGGGGAACGAAGAAGGAGGGCCTAGAGCAGTTAGCCAAAGGGCAGTTGCAAGATGATAGATGCCAGCAGCGTTCGACTCGTTGCCATGCTACAGTCATGTGCAATGCTTCCTCTAAGCTATGGAGTCCTGTGAGGAAAAATTCTACTTTGTAAGCTCCTGGCATTAAAGTTGTGAGCGAACGATTTGGCAGCAGCATAGATTAGTTTGCTCCGGAGCCACCCTTCCTGAGCTAAGACAAAAAAGTGTGAGCCGGAGGCTAAAAAACTGTGAGCTAGCTCACGCTAACTCAGCTTAGAGGGAACACTGGTCATGTGTACATAGTAAAAAAGGGGCACACCACCCCCGTGAATGCCCTCTGAGCTCAATCTGTCCACACCTGTAGAGGTACACCGGTGAACGGTGACAGTCAACCAAGTGAGTCTGTTAGTGTGCGCCGGTGTGTGTCTGACAAGTGGGGTCACGCAGTGTTGACGTCCACAGATGGGACTGTCGGAGTTCATATGCAGAGAGAATATTCAGCTGCATCTCGGTATCTTCCCTGTGCAGCGCTAGAGACTTCGCGGCTGATGCCCGAGAATACCCCGCAGGATAACATTTCTGGGAATCGGGAAATCGGACAACTGGGCTTCCGTATAATCCTTGCTCTTGTTATTGACAGAGATTCTTACCCGAGCAAACTCCACCTGACGTTGTGCTGACATGCAAAGTTTGGGGAAGGCCTACTAGTTTTTCTAAAGATCTCCAAGCCTGAGGAAGTGATCTAATATCCAGACAGATCTCGTTGGATCTCAGAAACTGAGCAGAATTGGCCCTGGTTAGTATTTGGATGGGAGACCACCAAGGAAGTCCGGGGTCGCTACGCAGAGGCAGGAAATGGCAAACCACCTCTGAACATCTCTGGCCTTGAAAACCCCAAAGCGCCGCCATAAGTTGGCTGGGACATGATGGCAAAAACTAAACAAAATCCAGACAGATTTGTGATTCGCCAACCCTACTGGTGCAGTCCTTTGCTCTTCCACACCCCGACAGTGGTGCCGTTCAATGGCTGCACGTTGTCAAGAAACCTCTGGTTTTGCAACAAGAAGCCCAAATTCCCCAAGCCAAATAAAACAGGGTAGATGGGAGCAAAATGTCAATTCGTGTGCATATATTTAATTTCGGTAGTTTATTCTCATCACGTCATCGCTGGTTTCTGTCTGCTCTCTGCTTTTTGAGAGAGAGAGAGAAAGCACACACAGAAAGCTGGACCCGCTGGCAATGTTTGTGTGCACAAACTGTTGCGAAAATACAGTCCTGTATCCATGACGACGTGCAATCTGGCCTTAACTTTCCCAGACGTTGGTTATCTTTCTGACATGTTTTGATTGTATGCGATGGCATGCGCTCACATACACTCTCTTCACCCACTCAGCTGCTTCTAGTTTAGAACCAGCCGCAGAAGCTTCTGTCCAGGGCCGGTCCTTCTCCTTTGGCCGTGCCTTTGCTAAGCGCATGGAATGCTCTCGCTTTCCGTCTTCAGCACTGCCTAATTAGGTCCCTTGTCAGCTACGGGAGAGCAAAACGGCACACGCGGGCACTCACGTGCTCAGCATTTCCAGCAGACGGACGGACGTGGCCTCTGGGTGCCATAACTAATTCAGTAATTGCGCCGGTCCTGCGGTGGGAGAAGGCAAGCCTTCCTGTGACCTTGGCTGAGGAGTCCTCTCACCTTACTCCTACGCACAGAAGGCCGAGGGACTTTTGTGCTGGAAAAGAACCAAAATTACTTCGGGATAGCAGCTGGGCTTATGTGGCCTGACTTGGATCACAATAAAAAGTCAAAAAGGACAATGGCTTGGATGTGGCTGGGAAGAAAGTGTGTGGCTACGTCTGGGTCCACGAACATGAGATGTTGCTCACAGTATGCTTTCCATGGTGCGATGCGTCAATGTTATGGTCTCCTCTAGTGGTCTTCAGAGGTGAGTCTGGTGGTCCAGGGCAGGGAAGCGTGAGACTGCAAAGCCAAACACCAGGTGGTCCAAAGCAGGATAGTTGTTGTTGTTGTTCAGTCACACAGACGAGTCCAACTCTTTGCGACCCCATGGACCAGATCACGCCAGGCCTTCTGGTCTTCCGCCGTCCTCTGAAGTTTGCTCAACTTCGTGTTCGTTGCATCTATGACACTGTCTAACCATCTCATCCTTTGCCGTCCCTGTCTTCTTTGACCTTCAATCTTTCCCAGCATCAGGGTGTTCTCCAGTGAGTGCTCCCTTCTCATCGGGTGGCCAAAGTATTTGAGCTTCAGTTTCATTATCTGGCCTTCCAGGGAACAGTCAGGGTTGATTTCTTTTAGGATTGGCTGATTTGATCTTCTTGCAGTCCAAGGGACTCTCCAGAGTCTTCTCCAGCACCATAGTTCAAAAGAATCTATTCTTCGGCGCTCGGCCTTCCTTATAGTCCAACTCTCGCAGCCATACATGACTACTGGGAATACCATTCCTTTGACCATGTGGACTTTTGTTGGCAGGGTGATGTCTCTACTTTTAATCATGTAGTTTAGGTTCACCATCGCTTTCCTCCCAAGGAGCAGGCGTCTTAATTTCATGGCTGCTGTCACACTCTGCGGTAATCTGGGATCCCAGGAACGTGAAGTCTGTCACTACTTCCACGACTTCCCCTTCGAACATACTGTGGCAGAGTTCAGAGAGTTCCAGCCTCAAAGCTTGCCTTGAGAAGGCCTCGTGAAGTTGGCTTAAAGACATACGAAGGATAAGACTAGTGGTTCATCTACTCCAGCATCCTGTTCTGCACAGCGGCCAACCACATACTCTGGAGGGTGAACAACAGGGCACAGACGCTGAGGCCTTCTCCTGAAGTTGCCTCCTAGAACTGGTTTACTACTTACGATGGTGGAAGTTTTCTTTAGTCACCATGGCTACTAGTCGCTGATAGGCCCAGCCTCCATTAATCCAATCCCCTTTTAAACCTGTCTATGCCTGTGGCCATCACCACATCCTCTGGCAGCGCATTCCATATTTTGATCGCCCATTGTGTAAAGAAGTTTATCCTTTTGTCTGTTTTGAATCTACCGCCCATCAGTAGAGAGAAATAGCTAAGGTTGACCAGACATGATTTATAGGCAAGGTAAGCAAAGTTTAGGAATGGTCTCAAATTCCTCACACCCGCTGTTTTAACCTTGCCTCTCCCTTGCATGAATCAAACCAGTGATTCTTGATTTTGGGATGATCTTCTGTTTCCCCACACGGATTTTTAAAAATGTGACTCATACACGGTTTCCAATGGTGTTTGTGCTTCAGCGAATCAGCGTGAAGCGATGTATCCCTTGGGAAATAATGTACGCAGTAAATATAAATATCAGATCATTTGTACACACCACGCAAATGAACCCAAGAAACCAGCAGCGCAAAGCAGAGAATGGGAACCATGAACCGTTCTTGGTAAAAAATAAACAGAAGAAGAAGAGGAGATTGGATTTATCCCCCGCCCTTCACTTGGAGTTTCAGAGCGGCTTACAAACTCCTTTCCCTTCCCCTCCCCACAACAGACACCCTGTGAGGTGGGTGGGGCTGAGAGAGCTCTGACACACACTGCTCTTTTTCAAGGACAGCTCTTATCAGAGCTATGGCTTGCCCAAGGTCATCCAGCCAGGTGCAAGTGGAGGAGTGGGGAATCAAACCCGGTTCTCCCAGATTAGAGTCCGCGCACTTAACCACTACACCAGACAGAATTGGGGACCCTTGCTCATCCCTAGTTGAGCAACCTTAGTGGAGTTACAAAGTGCTTTAGGAAAGGGAGAGGGAAAAGTGGTGTGTGTGTGTGTGTTTCCAAACCACCTACACTTGCTAAAGTGCTAACAACTCCCAAGAGAAAGGGAGAACATTGCTATGGTTGCCATGGTAACGACGGCTATGGAATCCACATGTTCGCAGAATCCCTTCCATTTCATCTTAGCCTCTTGAGGGAAGCAAAGCTATACGGGGATATCATAAAAACGCAGGATGCAAGCGGCTCGAAATGGGATGTAAGCAGCCAGTAGCTACCCTGCTTGCTCTCTAAGAAAAAAAAATAAAGAGAATGCATCAGTATTTAATCTTTCAAGTGAAGCCAACACTGGCAAAGAGGCTTGGATTGATGGGGGGGGGAGAGAATCGTCTTTTGATCGCTGGGCCCACAGCACACGGATAGCACTAAGGTGTTCTCGACGCTCGCGGCAACAGGCGGAGACTCAAGAGTTCAATGGCGCACGTATGCTATTCAAGGCAAACCAAATTATGTGTATGGGGATGGAGGGAAGAAAAACGGGATATGGAGCGAGACGTCGGTGCTCCCTAGTTGCGAAGGAAACATCAAGGTGGAGCACAGAGGTTTTCAGGAACGGAAATGTTAAGAATTCCCAGGCTGTGTGGGGCCAAAGGGTCAAATACTGGTGAACGACCACCTATTCTTTGACCACTGTCAAATATTCCCGGAAGCCATTGATGTTCCAGTGTAGGTTGCAGTTTAGAAGAAGAAGATGATATTGGATTTATACCCCGCCCTTCACTTGGAGTCTCAGAGCGGCTTGCAAACTCCTTTCCCTTCCCCTCCCCACAACAGACACCCTGTGAGATGGGTGGGGCTGACAGAACTCTGACACAAACTGCTCTTTTTCAAGGACAGCTGTGCCAGAGCTTGTGACTGACCCAAGGTCACATCAGCAGGTGCAAGTGGAGGAGTGGTGAATCAAACCCGGTTCTCCCAGATTAGAGTCCGCACACTTAACCACTACACCAAACTGGTTTACCTTTTTTAAAAAAATCATTTGCAAGAAGGAGGTCCTTTTTGCCTCCTAGCACACAGCAACCTTCCCGGCACAATAATGCTTCTCATTCTGGCAACTTGTTGTAACTGCGGGCACCTCCCAAGAAGAAGCTGGCCTGCCGAAACCGAACGTTCGTTTTGAAGCCTCACTGTTCCTTGGCTTCACTTCCTTTTTAAACTTCACCGCAGACTGACCCGGTTGTTCCAGGACAAATGCTGATAAAAGTGTTCAGGTGAATCACTTGCTAGAAATGGGAATCGTTTATTTCCATTTAACTGAAATTTAATTTAACTTCCCCACACATTAGAATGAATTTGCTTTTGTAATTAGCACGGATATCAAATCTACGGATGATTAAAGTACGGTTTGTGGGTTGGGTTGTTTCTTGCCAGTTCAAAAAAAAATTTGCTTCCGTCGCAAGTGGATTGGGACTGTTGCCTGAATTAAGAGGTGTATATCATGCGTGTCACGTGTAAATGAAGACTTGAAGCTGCCCTATGCTGAGTCAAGCCCTTGGTCCATCAAGGTCAGTGTTGTCTACTCGGACTGGCAGCATCTCTTCAGGGTCTCAGGTTTCACATCACCTTGTATCTGATTCGTTTAACTGGAGATGCTGGGGATTGAACCTGGGACCTTCTGCATGCCAAGCAGGGGCTCTGCCTCTGCACCACAGCCCCTCCTTTGGCAGTAGCCTCATTTGGCCAATGACAGCTCCAATGCAAAGCCAGTTACAAATGCACATGGGGAGAAAAACAGTCCTGAAACCAATGCTCACAGCTTGCCAACATTTCCAAAGTCGCCATTCAGATTTCAAACGTAAACATCAACTTCAACATTCTGAGTGTGATTCTTTTTTTTCTCCTTCAAGGAAGGGTGGAACGCAGAATACTATCAAATAAGAGATCACGACAAGATGTGAGGGGCTGCAAAAGTGTTGTCGAAATGTTAACCTGGACCTGGATGGCCCAGGCTACCCCGATCTCATCAGATCGTGGAAGCTAAGCAGGGTCAGCCCTGGCGAGTGTTTGGCTGGAAGACCGCCAAGAAATACCAGGGTCATGGCGCAGAGGCAGGCAATGGCAAACCACCTCTAAATGCCTTTTGCCTTGCAAGCCCTGTGGAGTCACCCTAAGTTTGCTGTGACTTGATAGAATTTTCCATCACCAGTGTGATGCCCTGACCGGGATGGCCCAGGCTAGCCTGCTCTGGTCAGATCTTGGAAGCTAAGCAGGGTTGACCCTGGTTAGTACATGGATGGGAGACCACCAAAGGAACGCCAGGGTCGCTACACAGAGGCAGGCTCCGCCTCTGCTCATCTCTGCCTTAAAAACCCTCCGGGGTCACTATAAGCTGGCTGTAACTTGATGGCACTTTCTACCACCACAGAAATGCTAAATATTAGAAACTAGGAGCTGTCCGCCACCCGTCCCTCCCTCCCCTCAGACTCCTCGTCCTGCTGCTGCTGTGGCTGGGCTGAGCGGAGGCAGCGATTTCGGCAGCAGAGAGAAGCCCACACCGAGGTAGGCCGTGGTGCTCTCGGCTTGTCTCCCTCATCCCCCTCCCTCTGGCTGGGGCCCGGCTCTCCGCTGCCGCCGTTCGATCGCCCACCCACAGGAGGGAGGTGTGAGGAGGCCGCGGCTGGAGTCTGTCAAGGAAGAAGGCGGTGGCGGTGGTGCAGCCCAGGCCGGCTCGGACTGGGACCAGAGGGAGCCAGCAGGCTGCGCCAAGGCCAGCCGGGCCCGTTCTCCTGCCTCCCCACCACCATTGGGCGAAAATGCAGTAAATAACGTGCAGGTCTCGCTGCCTCCCCCGGCGGCAGGATTGGTCTTGGCCCCCTAAGCCTCCGCCAGCCGGAGCGTCCATCCCGTCTGGCGTCTCCCTGTAGACTGAGGGTGAGATGCTGGCTAGGGCTTCTGTGGGTGGGACTCCTCAGCGCAGCCAGTGCCTTCTGAGTGGCCGTTCAGGCAGACAACTGATTTTGGCACGCACAGAACTTTGCCACTTGAAAATGCCATTATTAATATATTAGTAATACTTGGGGGATATTTCGACCTATAGAACTTTTGGGGAATTTCAACGTTTACAAAAATTACAAGCAACACTTCCAATTCGGCTGGTCATGCCTGGATAAAGCGCAGATTAAAGGGGGAGTGAGGGATTTGCAGAGCAGTGTTTGGAAACGAACTGATCCGATGTGTGTGGGGGATGCATTTTCCTTGCTGGAATGCCCCAGGGAGGAGTGCGCAATCCCGCTCCCAGCAGCAGCTCAGAATCCTTCCTCCCCGACAGAGGCAGGAAGTTTTCAGTTGACGGTATCTGCTGTTTTTAAGCAACAGCCAACCTCATCTTAAGCGGCTGTCATTTTGACTTAAGCTAATAGGATAGGGAGAGCGGAGAGAAACGCAGTGGGAGAACAAAAAAAAAAGATCCGTCTGCCTGGATTTAGTTTCTACACACACATAACTCTTGTGGGTACCGCTGCCAAACTTCCATCGCTTTCATTAGCAGATTAACTGACAATACTTTTGAAGCTTATGTGAGGGAGGTCAACTGCAAATCACCAGGGACAGCTGTGAGTTAGCACACCTATATACCTTTTGAGGCTGTTCTGGTTCCGGTGTAGCAGTTCAAGAGTGCAAGGCTGGGACTGGGGAGACCCAGATTCAAATCCTTTACTCTGCCACAAAGCTCACTGAGATGGGTTTGGGCCACGGAGACTTGCCAGTCATAGAGTTAGAAGGGGCCATACAGGCCATCTAATCCACCCCCCTGCTCAATGCAGGACCAGCCTAGAGCCTCCCTGACAAGTGTTTGTCCCGACGCTGCTTGAAGACCGCCAGTGAGGGGGAGCTCACCACCTCCCTAGGCAGCCCATTCCACTGTTGCACAACTCTGACTGTCAAAAAGTTTTTCCTAAGATCCAGCCGGAACCTTCCCACCCTTAATTTATTGTGAGACCTACCCTCTGCTGCCAATAGGAACGGCTCCCTGCCCTCCTCTAAGTGACAGCCCTTCAGAGACCTCTAGAGAGCAATCCTGTCCCCTCTCAACCTCCTCTTCTCCAGACTGAACATTCCCAGGTCCCTAAGCCTTTCCTCGTAGGGCTTGGTCTCCAGGCCCCCGATCATCCTCATCGCTCTCCTCTGCACCCGCTCCATTCTGTCCACATCCTTTTTGAAGCGAGGCCTCCAGAGCTGCACACAATTCTCCAGATGTGGCCTGACCAATGCAGTGTGCAGTGGGACTATGATATCTTGGGATTTGGATGTTATGCCTCTGTTGTCACTCAGCCTAACCTTCCTTACAAGGTTGTTGTGGTGATATATGTGGCAGGGTGAGGAGCGGAGCCATCTATTGCCGCCCTGAAGTGAGTAACTAAAAAGAGATACCCAAGAATTAAAAACAGATGTGCACACACATTAAAGTTCACACTTTCTAATATGAACAGGAATTTTTTGTTCACTGGACCGTTGCTTCAAAACCATTTTGGCAATGGGCGCCTTTGTTTAAAATTCGTGTAAGAGTTGGTTGAAAGGGTGAACAGTCACAGTCCTGCTCTACCTTGTACCTCCACCCAACTGTTATGTCTGTAGTTGTTACCCTGATAATTTTGTGTCTGCATTTTCCATAATAAAATAAGACCGTGAAGATCTTGCTGCTCTTGTCGAAGAAACACCGCGAGACTAACGGATTTCCCTGAAGAAGCCTGCTGGCGAAACTCACGGGGAATTTTAACGGAGTAATATTTTTTAAATCTCTAAACGTTCCTTTAACATTCCTCTGGACTTGATGGGCCTCTGGTCTGATCCAGCAGGGCCCTTCTCATGTTCTTATGCTCCTTATTTAATTTTGTGTGTGTGTTTGTTTCTTCTTGTGTCAACAGTTGTGGTGCTCTGCTCTTTGCATTTTTGAGGGGGATTGGTAGCGTGCCTATGCACACTGGACGGGCGTTTACACAGAATTTAGATCCACACCTATCTGCATCTTGTATATATAATCACACACACACACAATTTCTAGTAGCCCAAATAACACTGCAAAATGTATACATGTTAAGGGAGACACTCAGTGTGAGGTAAGCAAAATACTGTGGAGAAAAGAACAACTGATCAGATTTGCAGAAAAGGAGACGCAAAACTGAATCAGGGATGTTTGGGTCAAAACAGCAGGGATGTGTAGTGTATTCAAAGCTGCCTTGAATGCATAACATGTGTGAAACATCTAATTGGAATGTGATGTTAAGCTTCATCCTGGGCTAGGATCCAAAGTCATCCAATAGTATCGCTAGCCCAGGAAGCAACAAGCCAATCACTTCAAGCAAGCTCCCTGAGCGGGAACGATTGTGATTGGACCTTATCTCGGCAACCTCATAGGTTGATATGTGTACAGTGGGTGTGGCTATATTAGCCGGGAGTGTTTAAAAGCAGGACAGCTGCAGTGTAAAAGCTGTTCTGGCTATCTGATGTTGATCCGTGTTGGAGTTGTGTTCGAGTTGAAGAATAAAGTTGTAGTTGTTACCCTGATAATTTTGTGTCTGCATTTTCCATAATAAAATAAGACCGTGAAGATCTTGCTGCTCTTGTCGAAGAAACACCGCGAGACTAACGGATTTTCCTGAAGAAGCCTGCTGGCGAAACTCACGGGGAATTTTAACGGAGTAATATTTTTTAAATCTCTAAACGTTCCTTTAACATTCCTCTGGACTTGATGGGCCTCTGGTCTGATCCAGCAGGGCCCTTCTCATGTTCTTATGCTCCTTATTTAATTTTGTGTGTGTGTTTGTTTCTTCTTGTGTCAACAGTTGTGGTGCTCTGCTCTTTGCATTTTTGAGGGGGATTGGTAGCGTGCCTATGCACACTGGACGGGCGTTTACACAGAATTTAGATCCACACCTATCTGCATCTTGTATATATAATCACACACACACACAATTTCTAGTAGCCCAAATAACACTGCAAAATGTATACATGTTAAGGGAGACACTCAGTGTGAGGTAAGCAAAATACTGTGGAGAAAAGAACAACTGATCAGATTTGGCGTGCGTATGCACACTGGACGGGCATTTACACAGACTGTGGAGGAAAAAACCCTGATCGGATTGGCAGAAAAGGAGACGCAAAACTGAATCAGGGATGTTTGGGTCAAAACAGCAGGGATGTGTAGTGTATTCAAAGCTGCCTTGAATGCATAACATGTGTGAAACATCTAATTGGAATGTGATGTTAAGCTTCATCCTGGGCTAAGATCCAAAGTCATCCAATAGTATTGCTAGCCCAGGAAGCAACAAGCCAATCACTTCAAGCAAGCTCCCTGAGCGGGAACGAATGTGATTGGACCTTATCTCGGCAACCTCATAGGCTGATATGTGTACAGTGGGTGTGGCTATATGAGCCGGGAATGTTTAAAAGCAGGACAGCTGCAATGTAAAGGCTGTTCTGGCTATCTGATGTTGATCCATGTTGGAGTTGTGTTCGAGTTGAAGAATAAAGTTGTGTTCTTGCTGAATCACTCTCTGACTGCTTTGTTAAGTGAGCGACTTAACAGGATGAAAATTTCAACTTTATTCCCAGACTGTGGGAGAGGGTTTTTTTGTGCTTTTCTGTTAACAGTCTCTGTAGGGCTTAACGTTTCACTAGAAACCTTTTCTCCCCCACCTCTAGTCAGAATGCACACGGCCAGTCCTGGTCACAGGACAGATCTGCAAGACCTCAGCCAACGTGGAGTTTTGCAACGGCTCTGAAGGAAGTTGATCAAAGGGGTTAAACTTTGGTCCTGTCTTACAAATCTGCCCGCCTAACGAAAACAGCCTTTCCCCATGTGAACCTGAATCAATGTGGTTTAGGACAGAGTGCAAACAGGTTATATGGCCTTCACTGGCACTGTCTGGGCATGAGCTGAACCCAGACAGAAACTCAACCCTGAAGCATGGCTATTATGACTCCCTGGTTGCAACAACCGAGAGGGTGGAGGAGGCCCGGCATCAACATACTCTGAGGTGGAGAAAAATGCTTTTTATGGCAGAAATGGACAAATTGACAAGAAAACTTAACAACAAAGAAGAGGAAGAATTCTTTGCAGACTGGATGGATTTTAAAGAATATCTAGAGAAATATTGGGATGTTAGAAACAATTTATTATGCTTTAATAATTATTAGGAATAGAATGAGTAAAGAGTTGAACAGAAGATAATGGTAGTTAAAGAAATGTTACCTATAAGATAGTTAAAATAATAGTTATCAACAGGGGTCCTTTCGTAGAAAAAGAGCTAGGGGAACTCATTAGCATGACTCATTAGCATATGCCACACCCCCTGACATCACCGGAAGTGTGTCATAAGGCCCCCCCCGGAATGACCTCTGGTTATCAAACTATGGTTAAGGAGAAGGATTAGATAAAAATAAGAAATTTGGTAGGGGTGGGATCACTGAGGGAAGCCTGGAGAAGGGGAGGGAGGGAGGAAGGGGAAGGGGCTATATTGGAAATAAGGGAATGTTATAATGTTGGACATGTTGTTATAACCCCATAATAAAAAAATTTTGGGGAAAAAAACATACTCTGAGGTGGGGCCGCTCCCAAGGCCCATATCTTCTGGTTAGGGTTGCCAACCCCAAGATGGGGCCTGGAGATCTCCCGCTTTTACAACTGGTCTCCAGCCGACAGAGATCAGCTCCCCTGGAGAAAACGGCTGCTTTGAAGGGCAGACTCCATGGCGTTGTACCCTGCTGAGGCCCCTCCCCTCCCCAAACCCCGCCCTCTCCCGGATCCACCCCCAAAGTCTCCAGGTATTTTCCAACCTAGACCTAGCAACCCTACTTCTGGTGGGGCCCACTGCCACCCTCCCCATCAGGAAAGGGTGGGTGTGCACCGGAAGGACTAGAAAATGAGTCAATGAGCGGGGGAAGGACCGGTGGCTGGGCAGTGGGGAAGGAGAACATGAGGAGGTGGGCAAGTAGGTGTAAGTCAGGGGCCACAAGGGCAAGCAGAGGAAGGGAGGGACCCGGGAGAGTCTCTGCCCAGGGCCCACTGAAACCAGGATCCGGCCCCGGGGAGGAGTGTACAAAACCTCCCCCCGAAATGGAGCTCCGCTGCAGTGTGATATTCCAAAACAAAACTCAACTCCCCCCCCCCGATCAATAGTGGCTGTGAACAGCCAGTGGTTTTTGATTATGGACTTAACGGTGTCATATGTGTGTGGGATTTTCGATGGTACTGCATACATCAAATACAAAAGCTGCCCCCTGTTTTTTTTGGGGGGGGGGGTCCCTTTGTGAGCCTGCGGTGGCTCAAGTGGTTAAGACGCTGAACTGCAGGCTGTGGAAGGTCAGTAGCTCGGCAGTTCAAGACCCGAGTGCCGCATGATGGAGTGAGCTCTCTTCTCCGGTCCCAGTTCCTGCCAACCTAGCAGTTCGAAAGCAAGCAATTGCAAGTAGATAAATAGGTACCGCTTTGGTGGGAAGGTAACAGTGTTCCATGCGCCTCGGCGTCTAGTCATGCTGGCCACATGACCACGGAAACGTCTTCGGACAGCGCTGGCTCTTCGGCTTTGAAATGGAGATGAGCACCGCAACCCTAGAGTCGGACTCGACTAGCTTTCGAGCAAGGGAACCTTTACACCTTTACCTTTGTGAGCCCATCAGCAAAGGCCCTGGACTCTCACCTCAAGGTCTAGCCCTGATAACACCTTAAACATGAATCCTGAGAATAAAACCAAGGACCCAGAATTAAGTTCTCTTTGGGACCACCTTCGAAACCAAAGTCCCAATTTCCCCCTAGCTTAACCCTCATCACGCTATGTAAAGCACGGGCTTCCCATCTGTCAATTCCCGTTTCTTCTCGTTTCACTTTCTGGGCCTGGTGACATTTGACGAAGCCCATCGTCCCTCCAGCGGCAGCACCTAAATTCCCTTGTACATTCAGACATGAAATCGCCGGTTTGCGGCGATGTTTTTCTAAAGTTAGTCTAGAGATTGTTGTTCTTGCAGCATTGCCTTGGGCCGTTGTTATAAAGCAACCCCTGTCCATAATGAAAGCCCGGGTGCTTTCTATTTCTGTTACCACAGCATGGCTGGCTGGTTGCAGTGGCTGGAAGGACCGTGTAATGGAGGGCAGCAAATTGCAAAAGGAGGCGGGGGTACCGGGCGGGGGAAGAGACGCGCCACAAAAAGATCCTTCGCAGTTTCGGGCAAAACTTGCATACTGAAGAAATACGTAGCAAATTGCAAAAGGAAGGGCCGTGGCTCAGTGGCAGAGCATCTGCTTGGCATGCAGAAGGTCCCGGGTTCAATCCTTGGCATCCCCACTTTAAAAAGGTCCAGGCGGTAGGTGATGGGAAAGGCCTCTGCCTGAGACCCTGGAGAGCCGCTGCCAGTCTAAGTAGACAATGCTGGCCTTGGTGGACCAAGGGTCTGATTCAGTATAGGGCAACTTCCTATGTCCTGAAGCAGGCTTTGCCACACGAGTGAGCTGCGGAGAAAAATCCTAAACATTCCCAAGTCCCACAGCCTTTCCTCATAGGGTTTGGTCGTGAGATCTTGGAAGCTAAGCAGGGTTGGTGCTTGGAAGGGAGACCACCAAGGTGCTGGAAATCCATGTGTTTACAAGGTCTGACAATCCAGCCATTATAGGGTTAACTTGTTTGCCTAGTATTGCTATTGTTTAGACTGACCTGGAAGGGATACCTGGCACTGAGCCAATGGGGAATTAGCCCGGGAAAAGTAGCTTCTACTGTGATACAGATTGGTTGTTTGTTTTCAGGTGACTTCCTTTCTAGGGGTCGAGAAGGACAGATTCTCCATTATCTGTGTGCTAGTGTTGACTAAAGACAGCTTAGAAAATGTAGCTGTTAGTGTTATGTTTATTTGTAGTTATCCCGTGTACCTTTTACCCTTAGAAATAAAGGTTTTTAAAAGCAAAGAAATCTCTTCTTTCCAATAGAGCAAGATCCATTGATAGTCTGAGTATTAAACACTTTTGACTATTTTACAACACAAGAAAGGCTCTGTAGGGGAAGGCAATGGCAAACTACCTTTGGTATCCCTGGTATAAGGAGGTCCGCTCTAAATATCTAGAGCCTACTGCAAAACCAAGTCCCGATATGACGGAATCTGATTATATAAACTACATGTTGTCAGATGAAAATCAGTTAATCTCTAAGTCTGTTGCTAAATTCTGCGCCGTTTGCTGTTGTATTCGAAAAGCCCGCTTAATCAGGTCTTAATCTTAAACTGATCTCTTGACTCATATTTTATGCAATTTTGATTGGTTGTTACTTTATTTTATGCATTCTTATACATTTGATGTACTTTTAAAGTCATTTTTTATAACACTGGCATGTTTCTGTTGATTTACTGGCTTGATGTCGTAATAAACTATCATTCGCTTTGCTGGGGTCACCATACATTGGCTACAACTTGATGGCACTTACAACACAAGACAGGTGAGACTCAGGAAGCCAATGCAACCCAGCAGGGTCGACACCAGAATGGGGGGGGGTAGTCCTGGGCAATACACCTATTGCAGAGCCCCTGAACCTGAAGTGGGTGAGATACACAAACCAAGAAACATTTCAAGCTACCTCTTGGCACTCTGTGCCAAGTGAAAACCGCAGCATGGTTCTCACTCTGGCAAACATTCTGCTCTCTGGAGCTGCTCCAATGAGGTTCGCAGCTGAACTGTATTTTGAACCCAAGCCTCCTCAGTCCATGCTCAATGCTCTATCCCCTATGAAACACCACCTTTCTTGAAACACCACCTTGAGAGCCAGTTTGGTGTAGTGGTTAGGAGTGCGGATTCTAATCTGGGAGAACCGGGTTTGATTCCCCACTCCTCCACATGCAGCTGCTGGTGTGACCTTGGGTCAGTTACAAGTTCTTTTGGAGCTGTTCTCTCAAGAGCAGTCCTCGAAAGAGCTCTCTCAGCCCCACCTACCTCACAGGGTGTCTCTTGTGGGGAGGGGACGGGAAAGGAGATTATAAGCCACTCTGAAACTCCTTCGGGTAGTGAAGGGCAGGGTATAAATCCAACCTCTTCTTCTTCTTGAAGGAGGCTATGCCTGGTACCAGGAAGGTGCATGAGCATGATGCACAAACACACATAAGAACAGAAGAGAAGCCAATGTTGGATCAGGCCAATGGCCCATCTAGTCCGACACTCTGCCACAGTGTAGCCAAAAATACCAGGTGCCATCAGGAGGTCCAGCAGTGGGCCCAGGACACTAGAAGCCCTCCCACTGTTGCCCCCCCCCAGCACCAAGAATACAGAGCATCCCTTGCCCCAGCCTGAGAGTTCCTGTCTATCACATGACCTCCATCACCAGCGGCCTTCTGGCATCCCAGATTTCTGAGAGGGATCCTGGGTCGGCCAAAGCATGACCGCCTGTACGCACTGTCGATGCAGAGACGTCTGTCAAAACAAACCAGAACATCAGTAGGACATCGGCGCTGTCACGGGGCCAAATCTATTCCCTTCGCGAAAACCGAAGCAAAGCACCCCGCTGGGGAACCAGCCCGTTGGTTGCAATTAGGAGGAAGAGAAGCCCTCCGGCTGTTTGCATCTTTCAGAATCTTCTCAGGCGGAAAGACATCTCCTTCTGCAAGAGGAAGATGCTGGCTGTCAAGCAATGGCCTTTGAAAACGTGGCAGGAACACACAAACACACACACACACCCGTAGCAGCAAGAAATGGAAGGCAGCGATTGGACCCACACTGGGGAGACACAGCAAGCCTCAGCTGTCTCCTTGATATGTACAGTTCTATCCGTTCTTTAAAGGAATGAGTGGAAACACACAAAAACACATATGAGAAAACAGACAGAGAGGAAGCAAAAGAGAGGAAAAGGATGGAAGGCAGGGGTACACAGCTGTCAGAGTGAATTCGGTGCCTTCACGATTCCCCACCATGCCTTCTCTGTGGTGGCCCCCCCACCTTGTGGAACAGCCTGACCGAGGAGGTCAGCAAGGCTCCCAGTCTCCTGGCTTCCCGCAAACCACGCAAAACTGAATCATTCGAGAGGGCTTTTCTATGCAGGCAACAGAGCTGCACTGTGCTCAGCGGTTCACAAAGTTACTTGGATAAATCATTAAGGACTGCGGTCGACACTTCTGCATTTAGCTTGCTGAAACTAGGACCCTGCTACGGAATTTTGCATCATTTAATGTGTCGGGTTCATCCTTAGGCTTTGCTTCAGTTCTGTTTTTTTAGACTTCTGCTTGGTTCAACCACCCATAATTCCTATGGCACTGTTTATCGAGCGTCCCATCCGTCGAGTGTATTGACTCGCTCTGTGTAATCTGCCTTGGATTACACTATGTGTAATCTGCCTGTGTAATCCCAAACAGGGGTCATTTCATAGAAAAAGAGCTAGGGGAACTCATTAGCATAACTCATTAGCATACGCCACATCACCGGAAGTGTGTCATAAGGCCACACACCCCGCCCCCAACGGTCCCAGCCGCCACCGCCGGCCTTGCAGCTCCACTGCCGAGCCCCATGAAGGGCCCGGCGGTGGACCTGCAAGGC